>NC_051847.1:82897969-82912412 GCF_002237135.1 Teleopsis dalmanni | reverse complement strand
GAATAATGTGTAATTCCCCATCTTTTCTGCATAATTTTGTTCAATATTGCCATTATGTGACAATATTGAATGAATAAACCTCAAAGAAACCTACAGTGTCACCAAAGAGCATAACGCAGGTAACTACTACATGATCGCAATTGATATTATTACATATTTGGTTATTAACAACAAAAACATTTAATTTGTTATTGGTAGGCATTTACCAGAACCAGATTGAGATTGTTGGCTTATAATGTCCAGATTATGGACACTGTTCATACTAACTTTCTACATGATCTTTTCAGATTCGTTTTAAAATTAGGAATTTGCAATGCAGATAAATAAATTTCTTGTAATATCTTTTCCTTTCAGCCTTGGGCATAATGGCTAACTTTCTGACTGTTCTAATTGCATCAATCTCTTAAGTTCAAAATAGATAAACAATACTATTGCCGTTTGTCTTATTTAAGAGTAGTAATATTTGGAATTCACAACTAACCTTTGAGTGTGAATGTGAATTGAAACCAGCATTGCATGGTTATGTAAAATAAAACACAATAATCAGACTAATTAAAATTCCTGAATTTTGATTATATGCTATTTAGGATGGTGTCAATGTCAGACCCACAGCTGAGGGTATTCCGATCTGCATTTAATTTTTATGCTTTCTTATAATTTCTAAGGAAGTAAGCAAAAGTTACATTATATTGTTATATATCCCTTGAAAATTTTTTATACATATCACTTTACCTAAAGAAAATGGTGACGTCTCATAAACAATTGATTGATTTTTGGGAATCACTGCAGACATTATAATACAAAGTGGATGAAAATGCAGTAATTTCGATGGTAATTTCTCCAATATAAAATTTGGCAGTTCTTTATAAAATACTATTATACAGATTTTATATAATTTCGCAAAAAAGGTCAAGATATATTATTAAAAATTTCTGCCCACAGATTACGAAGTTTGTATTCGCAACAAATATCTTATAAAAATATCAAAGGTGATATGACCGATGGAATATCTATCTCACAAGGAGTGACGCAAGAATGCATTCCGTCTCCACTATTATTCAACATACGATATCTATATTCCCAAAGATTTTTAATAATATGCATAATATTGATCAAGATATTGAACTGAATTCTGAATAGTTGTTTATTAATTAATTATTTTTTAATTAATTAACTACATATGATATGAAGAGGACACCACTATTATAGCTATTAGTTTCAATGCTTTTCAACGAAAATGCGGAATGTAAAATGATATATGTAGACTAAACTGTTCTATATCATGGAAATTTGGACTTTTTAAACTACAGATCCAATACCATCATACCATGTTCAAAACAATACAATAAAATATCTTAAACTGATTTTCTTCTTATTAATAACAATATTTTTAATAATTTAAATAAAAACTTAAATTAATAGTTAAATAAATAATTATTTAAAAACAACTTAATTTGTGTTAATTTTAGGAATTAATAATTATTTAGAAATTTTTGCCTCAAAGTATGCAACGATGAATTATTTCATTCACTCTGCAACATCAGTTATTATTCGCAATTGTACAGCGGCTGTGTATACGCTTTAGTTTGGCGAAATTTAATAAATTTAAAATGTTCAATTAAAATGATTAAATAAAATTAAAATTTTAAACTGCCATGGACTCACTTACTATATAATTAATAATAATATATAAATAACTTTGTGATTATTATGTAGTTTACATTACAGTGCAAAGTACATGTTTTATAATTAAATATTTCTTCCTAGTTCTAGAAAAAGCAACTTATACCGTTTTATCAATATTTCGTAGAAATTCTTTTAAAAAAATACTTTAATCAATAAATTTTTTTTTATAAAACAGTTTATACAAAAATGTTATGCTAACTAATATATATATATATATATTAAATCCTTTAACTCCTAAGAGGAGCATAAGGCCGCAATGCTAACTAATAGGTGAATGAAATAATTCTAATCCATTTTTGAATATGAACATAAAATTTAGATTTAGTTAGAATCGTTAATTTATTTAATTCTCTTACAAAGTGGGTGTTTCCTTATATAGTGAATTATGTAGTAAATAAATAATAGTATATATATAAATACTAATTTGTATGTTACTTTTAAACTTGGAAATCATCCGATGTTGAGAAATATTATTTTTTTAATAACAATGGTATTGTTAACCTAAGAATTAATTTGTATAAAAAATAAAAAAATATTTTCGCTCTGAAAATTTGCTCATTATTGTTCCCTTTTTTATTCGAAGTAGAATTCTTGAAAGTGATATTTATATTCGTGCTATTGTTATATAAATTAAATTAATATCATCAACTTTTTAATCAATTTTTGAATGACGATTTCGTATTGTTTTAAAAGTATACAATAAACATATTAGAAATCTGAAATGCTTAACTATAATAAATAATATATATGAAATGAAGGTTTTTAACATATAACTATGATGTTATTAATAGTAAAAACACTATAAAAATGTGATATTTCTGTTAAAACTAGTTTGTTGTTAAATTGTCTTGTATTACAACCAAAAACAGTCTTATTAACTTAAATATATGTCAAAATATAATAACAAGAGCAAGATAACAAAACAAGTTTATTAAATTAAATTGCGTGCCTTAATTCAATTATTTTATATAATTATTTCATATTATTTTACATATTATTTTATATAATTTTCTATAATAAATACATTAAATTATAAAAAAAAAAATTAAATTTTAAATTAAAACCATAATGAAATATATAAAAAACTGACACTATTTCTTTTTTCACCAAGCAACGAAATTAAGTTAATTTTTTGGCAAAATCGCCGCGTGTAAATACGGAATTTAAAATAAAAATATTGACATACACCCTACTAAGGCGAATTCAACATTGAGTGAAAGAACAGATGTTTTTCACACATGTTTATTTAAACGTTTGCAAATGAAATGTAACTCAAATTTGTTGTATATTTAAAAAAAAATACCTGTTCCTTGGTGCAATTTCAAAAAACTGCGTAAACAATGAAGTGCTATTACGAGGAGCTCGGCGTTGCAAGGGACGCAATCGATAGTGATATAAAAACCGCGTATCGTAAACTGGCTTTACGTTGGCATCCAGACAAAAATCTTCAAAATCTTGAGGAAGCCAAAGAACGCTTCCAACTGATACAGCAAGCCTATGATGTACTCTCAGATTCACATGAACGGGCTTGGTATGATAATCACCGGGAACAAATTCTGCGTGGTAAGAATTCAGAATACGAAGAGAATTGCCTCGACGTGTTCCAGTATTTCACTGTCTCATGCTACAAAGGCTATGGTGACGACAGCAAAGGCTTCTATGCCGTTTACCGAGAAGTGTTTGCAAAAATCGTTGCTGAAGATGCAGAGTTCATGGATGACGAAGGAAAGGTGGCTGAAATACCAAGTTTTGGTGATTCGCAAAGTAACTATGAGGAAGTAGTGGGTCCTTTCTATGCTTTTTGGCAAGCGTACTGCACCAAGAAAACATACACATGGCTATGTCCATATGACATAAAAGAAATAAAAGATAGGCGCATACTACGTGAAATTGAAAAAGAATTGAAGAAACTTGCACAAAAGGCTAAGAAGGAACGGAACGAAGAGGTAAACTCTTGCTTTTATCATTCTCACAAATAATACATATTTATTTTTCTTTCTTTAGGTGCGTAATTTGGTGTCATTTATACGTAAGAGAGACAAACGTGTACAAGCGTATAAAGTAAAGCTTGAAGAACGTGCAGCACTCAATCGCCAGAAACAAGAACAGAATCGTTTGGAGCAAATACGCAAGAGGCAAAGAGAACTAGAAGAAATGCGTCAAGTACCGAATCAACATCTCAATGATAACTACGAAATGCAATTAAAAGAACTTGAATCGCATTATAATGATGATATAAGCGACGAGGATGATGAGGATGACATGTTGGAAGCATCTGAGGAAGAGCTAGAGACTGAAATTGAATATTATAAAGAATTATACTGTGTCGCATGTAATAAATCATTTAAAAACGAGCGCGCTTACATAAATCACGAATCAAGTAAAAAGCATCGTGAGAACACTGAGCGTGTAAAACAAGATATGTTGGAAGAAGAAGAGGCTTTTAACTGTGCTAGTGAAGAAGAGCCTAAAACAGTAAATGGCGATAATATAGAAACGCACGAGGAAGACGAAGCCATATTATCTTCTGCTAATGAGGAGGAACCAAAACAATCTAAAAAGAATAAAAAGAGTAAAAAATCAAAAACAAATAAGTCCACTTTAGGTACTCTTCCAAACAGTTCCGATATTGAAGAAGACTTGAACAACTTATCTATTTATACAGAAAACAAAGACAACAGCGATACAGAAGATTGGAATAGTTCAAATAAAAAAAGCGCCAAAAAACAAAAAAATAAAAAGCAAGTAAAAGCTTCAAGTGACAACAAGCAAAACATTGAGGAAATAAAAACTGATCTCACAGCCACGCTTATAACAGAAACTGAGAATGTTACTGAAGCAGCAACCACCCATGATTGCGCTACATGCAATGCTAAGTTCGATTCCAAGAATAAATTATTTGCACATCTTAAAAAAACCAATCATAGCGTTTATTTACCCAAGGCAAAAACGGAATCTCCCGATGTTAGTTCGAAAAAAGGAAAAGGCAAAAAGAAGTAGTTACACATATATTTAAAGTACTAACTTTATTCTAGGCAATGTGCCTATCAAGTACGCCAATGTATTAAAATTGTTACGTTATCTAAATTCTATTTGCTTATATATTTAAAATAAATATAATTTTAAAATACTATTCTGATTTGTTTCTTTATGGAATACACACTAAACGTTCACCGCCCTCGACTCTTCTTTTCACGCGTGAACGCATATTCGAATTTTCTGCCTTAAGACTAATGCCTGCACAAATAAATGCCAAAATTACTCCGGACACCGCACAGTAGAACGATATACCAATAGTGCAATTAGCTGGATAAAATGGTTCCGCGTCAACACCACATAACATTTGCACACGTCTCGCTCCCCAACCAAGTGGATGCAGAAACAATGTCAACATCACTGATATACCTAAAAATATAGTGAGATGTCAATAAAAGAAACAGATCCAATAATTATTTCAGCGTGCTCACCTGAAATTACTTGTAAACATGCGGTCATGTTGTGTATGCTCTTACCAAAAGCTGATTGCCTGCAACAAGTTAAAAGTGTCAAAAACACTGTCAAAGAGAATACCGCAAATCCAAACGATATGAAAAACATAGCTATCTTCCATTCAGTCGGATAAACATTGCCATCAGTTGCAAAACCATCCAAATCGAATGGACCGCAATGATATCCATAATCATGCATTGACTTGCAGCGCGTATAGATGCCCACAGACTGGAATTTTGCTTGCATAGTTGATATTACAAACGTTTGATTTGGTAATTTGTGTCCACCATAGATTATTTCTGGTCCTATAAGCCATTTTGGTGTTACTATGGCTGATACTATAAACATATCCGTTATGAGGCTCAATATGAACCAAATCAGACTACAGCCAGTAATTATAACGTAGCACATCGTCTATATTTGAATGTTTTTAATTGATAAATCCTATGGTTCAGAATCAAAACATTGAAAAATCTGTAAAAATATATTATTAATTTTAAAACATAGTAGTACTAATATTCTTTTCTACATCGTTAATATAAGCGTAACAAATTAAGATACAAGAAGGGATTTACACATTTTCGTATGCATTTCATATACATATACTACAGACACTCACAATCTAGAAGCAGTTTGTTCTTTGCGTAATTCTATTTTCCGAAATGTTCTCATTTATGAAGCTCTTATTTTGTCATAAAAAGTTAAAATAATATAATAATCAAGCAGTGTTTTCACTTAAATTTGTTTAAACAATTATGTTTGTTTCTTGGTTTTAATTTGGAAATTAAATGAAACGATCTTAATATGATCTCATCTTATTGGGAAAAAATATTGCTCATACGATCAGGGAGAAACACCTCACTGGTTTTGCATCATTTCATCAAGTTATTAAAATGTACAACAATCGCAGAAGAAAAGATAATATCTGGTGATTCCCCATTTTTTATTTTCATTTTATTGATCAATGAAAATAAAGAAACTTAGATATTAGAAACCCAAAGAATATTTTTGCATACCAAAATCAGATTCCAATTTTATAAGTTATTATAAATATTGTCTAATTTTTTTTCTAGTGTTTAAATTTAATAACAAATAGTGTATATGATATACATATAAATGTATATTTATACTACACATGATATATGTATATACTAATAAGTCTAGACACAATAATTTACTGCCATACTTTACATAAAAAATCCTTTAAGCAGTAACCTTTTTAGTCCCACCCATAATAAAACTAGATCTTAGGAACTTATCAAAAGGGATTGTGTGAACACTGCAAGGCTTACTGCAGTTCCTTCTGGTCATTGGTGTACAGTATACTGTTCATTCCTCATATTATTCACTGCAGAAATTGTGGAAACCTACAGGAAAGAAACAACAATTAAACATTTTCTCTCTGAATGCCTGGCTTTGGCGCATAGAAGAAATAGGTTTTTAGGAAGATATTTATTTGACAGATTATCAGACTTTATTGGTAAAGTTAAAAGACCTAAAAATTCGGCTGGATGGATTTAGTCTACATTCTTCTATCTTAGGGGTTCTTGTGAGGAATATGGTAAAATCGATAATTGAGGTACATGGAGAGTTATCTGTTGAGCTTCCACAGCAACCAACCAAGTCTAATACATATGATCGGCAAAAAACGCACACTACCAATGTTCGGCATTTGAGCGGCGAAGAAGGTTGTAGCGGCACCATTGGTTCTTGTGCACTATTTAGTACGTCCTAAAGTTTTTAGTAAACCTGTTTTTTACTGCGCTTAAACACCGATCCTTAACGTATCTACAGAAAACACAATTGGTTAAAGAATATAAGGGTCAAAAAAATAACTTGTAATATAACTTTGAATGCTCTGAAACCATTAATATAAGGAAAGTTGAGTCTGAAAAATAAAACTCTATTCCATTCACCTTAAACTTATCAAAATATTGTATTAAGACGTATGCTAAGGACTGCATGGTATATCAGTAATGAAGATATATAGAAAGAGTGAAAGTTGAGAGTATGCAAAAGTAAATTAAAGACAGAACGCTGAAGTTATTGAAATTTGTGGATGCTCACACTAATTCAGAACTAGAATCTCTTAAAGCAAATGGAATATACATAGGTATGTATATTCTATCAAGTAGATATGCTGCGCTTCAAACTACTGTAAAATCACCAAAATAACTCATTATGTTACAGTGAATCTTCCAAGTAGTCACAGTCTCTATTGAGTAAAAATGCTTCAGATACTGACTAGCATTCCATCAAGTTAATTTATTCAGAACTATTGTTTCCAATAGATTGTGTATTGATTTCTAAATAGTTATCGGTGCCTACCACAAATTCCTTTAGTAGGAGTTGAGTGGAATACTTTTATTTTTATATAGTAAATAGTTTTATATCAGGTTAATTCTAGTTAGACTACAAAATATCACTAATCCCTCTCTACATAGACTTATGACTCAGGTTTTCTGTTTTGTGTACTTTGTATTGGGTTAGTGACCAGTCCGCTAATCTCATAAATGAAGCATTTAAATTTATTAATGAAACTTTAATGTTTTTTTAACATGAAATCTAGATTTTGATAAAATTATTCAGGGTTAGACTTCGATATTTTAAGTGATCATTGCTTAGTTTTCTGAGAATCAAAATTAATTTTTTTGGCATATTTCATGGAACTTTTAGTATATATATTTTGGGAACAATTGCGGTTATGAATTATATTTATAATAACTTCACAGTAATTTATTTTTAGAAATTTTTATCTTAAATGTTTTTGAACAAATGAAAAAATTATATTATTCATTGTGCTTATATATACGTTTCCTCTGAATATTAATTGGAAAACCACTGGTATCTCAAGATTCCTCTTCATGGGATTTATTAAACCATAAAATCAGCACATGCAAACTCTTAACAAAGATCAGTAACCATACATGCAGTTAAAATTAAATGACCTAATAATTGAAGCTACGATAATATATATTAAAATTAACTTATGTACAACAAAAACAATAAGAAAAAACCCGAAAGATAACACAAATTTTCTAATAAACAAACTCAATTTAAAGAAGTGCGGGTTTTTACTTCTCTTGATAGCATGATCGAAAAGTTTAAAGAAGTGGGAAAATTATTGTATCTTTGCGCCAATCTGAAAGAAGTTAAGTTTATCGGAATTGAGAGGAAAAAAGTAATCTGAATATTTTCAAATCGAATGCTTTGTCGGATTTCGTTTAAAGAACTAAGATTTTAACTGTCGGCAGGAGTACTTACACAGAAACATCAACAACTTCATATTAGGATACCATTCTTAAAGATTTAGTCTTTTGTTTAATAACTGTAAAAAGGACGAATACAGTGGTCCAGACCACCAGCGCGTTTGCAATGTAGATAAAGCCTGTTAGAAACTTTTTTTTTATAGAATATCAGTCAACAGCGGAATCCCTCCTTGAAAAACATCATATACTTTGTGAAAAGTTCCGGATGATATCCAATCCCTTAAATTTTATATGGTAACATAATAGAGACACAGTATCACAGATACAACACAAACTAATCTAAGACATTCGGTTGCGTTATTAATTAGTGAATGCTCCAAATTCTAAGTTTATAATATTAAATTCATAGAAATAAATCTGGGTCCATGTTTAATTAAAGTTTTTTAAAGCAAAGTTCTATTAACTTCGAACTGAATATATATACGGATTTGAAATGTACTGTTAGTGTATATAGTTTAGTATAAAAACATAAGAAAATGACTACTTTTTATAGTAGAAATAGGTAAATCGAATACGCTAAGATATTTGCAATGCTAATGGATATCAGTAACTGCTTACATTTCTGGTTATCTCGATGAAACAACCTTTTACACATAATCGCTTTATGAGACGTCACAACTATCGGAACAGGATCATTATATCCTTTAACAGTCAATATAAGCGCACAAGCAAAGCCTATTTTTTTAACCGCTATAAAAATTTTCAATGAAATTTGACTAAAAATATAATGCCTTTACTAAAAAAAAAATTGAAAGGTTTACGATTGAATATCAACACTATATAATATACTAACGCCGATTCAATTTTCTCTTAAAAACCTGAAAATAAAATATTTTACTTTTTAAAGATTAAGTCAATTACAGTTGTATTAAAATAATATAGAAGTCAAATTAAAAGTGTTTCATTTTATTCTAAATCAAAACTAAACATAATGAGAATTGTATTATGTATAAAACGCAATTCTCTATGTATTTTAATAATTATATTGTGTATGCTAACAAACAATAAATACATGCTAATATTTCATGTAACGATGTACTAAGTGGTAATATTATAAAGTGATCATATTAATAGACAGACAGACAAGCTGATCAAGAATATATTGAGACAAACAGATTTCATTCGCTACAGTGTTTAGAGTATAAAAAATAATATGAAAAAGAGATAACTTTATTCCATAGAATTATCCACTAAGGACTCAATTCAAAGCGCTTCATTCACAGTATTAATTAATAAATTAATTTTCCTAACAGATTATCTATTTGAGCTTTATGTTATATTGTACTATCAAATGTATATATAAGATAGCTAATGAAAATTACAACAAACTTCGCTCCGATCTAGCTATTAAACAAATAATATCTCAAAGCTCGAAATTAATTCATTTGACAATTCATTGTCTTGTTTACAAACATATGAAGGCATTTTGATTTTTGTTTTGTAGGAAAGAAGTTGTATGCGATGGAGTACAAACATTATAGTGTGATTGCTTCATATTTGACTGGAAAAACAAGTGGTTAAGCCCTCCAACACCTTAATGTGATCAAATCATTTGTGTCTCGTGCCATAGCTCGATACCGTGATACTGGTAGCGTTGCCCGACGCACAGGATGTGGACTGTAACAACACCAGAAATAATTCGTAAAGTGAAGAAACAAATTGAGCGAAGCCCACACAATAGGTGCAATAAAATGACAAAGAAGCTGAACGTATAGCAAAAAGGATGCAAAACATTTTGAAAAATCTGCTCGGACTATAGCCATCAAGGTTCAATAAAGTGTATGATCTCTCCCATTTAGAGGAAGCACAAAAGCCCTGTGCATATGAGAATTTCAGTTATAGGCGTTGGACAATACAACATGACTCAGCACGTGTCAATCAAGAATGACTGAATAACAACGTTTCGTGCTTTATTACATCAACATAGGGGTCACCGTGTTCACCTGATTGTAACCCTTTAGATTTTTCAGTCTGGGGTGTTTTAAAAAGTAAGCTTAGCAATAAAAAATATCAAAATATTGATCGCCTGAAGCAAGCGCCTGAAGCAGCGTACGATAGCTTTATTAGCCGTTTAAAGGCCATAATTCATGCTAGAGGTGGCCATATTGAACTAAAATAAATTAACTTCAAAATTTAAAATTTTTTTTTTATATATTTTCATTTATCTTTCATTAAATTTAAGAAAAATAAACAAAATAGGGCATTTTATTTTGACACAATTTTCGTTTTGGAACAATTTGTACTCGTATGTGTTCTAAGGTTTTCTTTAAAGATCATGGAACATACATCAAAATTTATAATCCGATAAGTGACCATCTTCAGCTTGTTAACTTTGGTCACAATCAAGTAAATGAAGATATTACGTTTATAGCATAATTTTCCTAGTATAAATTTAAGTTCGTATGGATGAACTAGATCTGTTATCTTTATTAAAAATAATAGTATAATTAGGTGAGCTATATTTTTGATTTATAACTTGCTGCTTTATAATATAGGATTACTTACTAACTTATTTAGCCATAACCCGTTACCGTTACCTAACGCAGCATGTCTCTCAAGGCATCAGACATGAAAAGATATCAGTATAAAAGCGTGATGAAACAGTAGTGGGAGTTTTCGAAATAAATGTTCTTCGTAAGTTCTTTTGTGCTCAACAAATTGATGAATAAACATCTCATGACTTCGCTAGCTTGCTTATGTCCTGAGAATAAAAGTTAGCGGAAATATGCTGATTCAGATCGAAACCCGTTAACAGGTTATTATGGCCATTTAGGTAAGGAAGAAAATAAGTAATTTGCTTGAAAATTTATTTTTTTCAATCATTTCTTGATAACAATATAGTAATAGTAGAGGTAGTATTCTTTATTAATCATTTAAAAACAGACAATCATTATCCATACTTTATACATTATTTACTTAAAGCTATGAACTAATGTCGTCAGCTTTACCCAGCGATTGTGTACTCATTTTATCCTCCTAATCTTGCTGCGAAATTGATATCATAATTAGTAAATGTGGGGTTAAAAGCTCCCATCTATAGTTTGTTATCCATATTTTAAGGCTTGGTTAAGACATACGCACAAATTCACTCAGTCTATTCCATGAAGGACACTGTGTAATTTCGGTTTGCTTAAGGTTATTTATCCAAATTACTTGTATAAAGTTTTTATTAGTGTTGCTAAAAAAGTTACGCTTGCTGATAATGACAAAGAAGTTATTTTTAAAGTTTAGAGGGTTTGCGAATAGCAAAGATAGAAAGGACAAACACAAAAACTTTAGATAATTTATTGAAATTTGGCTGACCATACAACGCTATTTCGACTATTTCGATTGTCAAGTACTCATCATCAGTGGTCTTAGCCCAAACAAATTATATTCGAACTATAAACTAATTAAATTTGTTTATTTCCTAAGACCACTGATGATGAGTACTTATATACGGACTATCAACTAACTGAATTCGATTATTTCCCAAGACCACTGATGAGATGAATACTCGCAACAGCGTTGTGTGGTCAACCAAATTTCAATAAACTACTAAAATTTTTGTATTTGTCCTTTCTTTCTTTGCTATTCGGAAACCCTCTAAAGTACTTCTATTTTATTTCCTTCAAAATTGGGCAAATTGCGATAAAGTGATGAATGTTGATGACAATATATGTATATTGATTATATTGTATTATATTTTTCGATTACAACATAACACTGAACGACATACTCTTCTTATATCATCAATACAGCCGTTTTAGAACTACTAATTCGGATGTAATTGCACAACAACTGCAACATAACCGTTCCCTCGCAATCAGTAATCAAGAGACATATTTAATCTATTCAAATATACATAGTATGTCCATATATAAAACTTTTTCTTGGTATTTAACACCCCACCACATGATAGTTTCTTTATGTGGAAAATATGTAAAATAATTTTTATTACTTAAAGCAATTCTAAACTTAAATAAAATAAGCATAGAGACATGCAGTCTTTATACCAGAACTCTCGTATCCCTATTATCTATAAATGCCATAATTATGAATTATTATTCAGCGCACGACACACTCATGCAATTATGCAAAGAAAACAGAATAAAACAAAAACAATAACAAAAACAAAAGCAAAAGCTAAAGCTTTTCCTTCCACGCTTTGTACTATTGGTCAATAAATGACAATAAAGAGACAATGACCCTACAATTCTACAATTATGGGCCAAACGAAATTCGAACTTCATTCGCTCGCTCGGTACGGAAGTAATAAACAATGTACGTCTGCCTAATCTTCGAATTAGTTTGTGATGTAATTTATTTGCTTGTACAACGATTGGATCGCTGAGTGATTATACATCTTTCAATTGCGTTGATTGCAAACGCCCCAATTGAACGATGGAGGAGACACTGGAGACACTGGAGAGGCGCACTAGAGAACTTTGCTGCATGCTGAAATTCAAATTAAAATTCAAATTAAAATTTAAATTAAAAAGCATCTGTTTTTGTTTTTTATCTTTTTGCTTTTATTGTTTTTGACATGTTTTACGATTGCACATCGATCGATCGTAGTTGAAGGAGCTGTTGTCAGCCATTGTACTATGTGTCGGCTTGGCTTATGACGGACATTTGCATATGCATATGCGGATATGTGCTGTAAAATATGTATGTAAGTAGCATGTACATATGTGTGTGGTTGGAAAAAGCACTTTTCAAGCAGGGGAAGAAGAAGAAGAAGAACGTTGCATAAATTTCGCTATTTACATATTAATAGATTTGGTAAGAAAGACAAGGGAACAAACACAACAGGCACACTGTCAGAATAGCAAACAACAATTCGCGACTAGCATATTACAATAAAACAACAACACCAATAACAACAACAAGTAACATCATTATTATCAACATTAGCATGAACTCGGCAATGGCGGTGGATTGCGTGGAATGCGTGCACAGCTGGGGTGCGGCTGGTCTATGTCTTTCGATCTAACTATTTTATAGGAAGAAGAACAACAGACAAACTTTTTGTTGATTTTGTAACATAATAACAGCAGCAATAACAAGCACAACAACATCAAGTGCAACAGCACTAACGACAACACTAACAACAGCACTAACAGCAACACTAACAACAACACTAACAATAATAACAACAACAAAAACAGAACAAGCATAACAAGAACTTTCAACGAAATGGAAAGAAGGGCGCGTTTCATACAAAAAGCGAAAAAAAAACTAAAAACAAAACAAAAAAAATTAAATAAAAAAAAAATAAAAAAAAGCTGCTTCACACACTGCTATTTGCTTTTGGCGATTAGAATTCAAATAATTATACATGAGTGCAGAGTTTGTATATATGAATAAAAATACTATAGTATAAACATCTTTATAAATAAATAAATATTTATTATATTCTATATAATTTTGCTTACATTTTCACAATAAACAAAAAAAAAAAGAATAGTATTTTTTTGTTAAATTTATTTTCCAAGAAATAATTGAATCCACTGCTTTCAACAGAATTATTTATATTTTTATTTATTTTGTATATTTGTTTTTATTTTCTTTTTGTAATTTTGAAATATACAATTTGTATAAACAAAATAAAAAATATTAAACTTTCTATCGGAAGCTTCGCCAACACTACAATAACAAACACCGCACACCAAAAAGTTCCCGAATTATGCTACCGCCGCGCCAGTGGCCGAAGAAAGACTGACAAAGCAGTTGCAGTGAAATGTAGCTAGCAGCTACCCATGCCGCCCGTACACCATGAGTGAGTTGTTCAATCCTGAATTAAAAAGCTGAAGCTGATTGAATTGTACTGTGCGGCAGAGAAAGGGGAGCACAAAACTGGGTATATCATTCAGCGTTCAGCGAATCATACAGCGAACATATGACGCATACAGTTAGGCCGGCCACACGGGCAACAGCCGCAACAGCGAACTTTTGCCAAACGCGTCTCACAGATGTGAAGTCATAGTTTTTGTTTTTTTTTTTGAATTACTTCTTTT
>NC_051847.1:82871120-82897869 GCF_002237135.1 Teleopsis dalmanni | reverse complement strand
ACCTTCACTGGCTAATCGTGCATCAGTCTTCCTTAGGTTAGGTTAGGTTAGGTTATACCGGCGATCCCTAGTGGATTGACTTAGGCCTAATAGCCCATTGTGTTACCGTATATAATGAAGAAAAACTCAGGATTTAAAACCACCTAGAACCTTTGGCGAAGCATAAAATGCTATTTAGTGCCAGGTCCTGTAATTGGTCCAGGTCCACAAGAAAGGCGATTCCCCTAGTGCAAAGTCACCACCGCGCTTGAGCTGGGTAAAAACACAGTAGTCTTCCTTATGTGTACAGTCTTCTTAAACAACCAACTCATTAAGTCAATGTGGCTTACAGCTATATGGCAATGCCTGTTCGTCAAATGTAGAAATTCTGCAATAAGCTCAAGTAAAGATTCTAAGAATGATATCCGAATGAAAGTTCCGACGGTTAAAGTCGTTTTCGAGAAAATAAGGCAGACGCATGTTTCAAAACTTAAAAACCATGTACAGTGGCGGAGCTAGACCAACTCTGGACGTCGGAGACATTAGAATTGCGAGACCCCCTGTTAACCCAAAGCATGATTGAAAGTTTTATTGCTAATCAAATTAAAATAAACACAAATTAAAATAAATGAATTTTCCTACTTTTAGCTTCACTCAATTTTTTTTAAATTATATCATAATTTGCGCCAGCTGCTATTTTCGCTTCAGTTTATAGAAATTCGAATGGAGATAGTCTCTCTTGGCTCATCATACTTTTCTAGTACGTCTTAATCAATTTTAAATTTGCTTCTTTCTTTTCGTCGAAACTACTATATAAACATTCGGGAATACTTCGAATATGGTTAATGCCATTATCAAACCAAATTGTTCAAAATATTTATTAAGTGCTTAGAATCCAAAAGTCGGTAACTTTATGCGAGGTCCCTGCGAGCGCGAGGCCGTCAGCGGTCGCCGACATCGCTGACGCCTAGCGACGCCACTGACCATGTGAATCCACTGGCTAGACCTCTTGCTAATATAATAAATTCCTGTTAACTGCAACGGAATGATAGATCCTGATTTCGTAAAGATTATCCTGTTTAATTGAACTTATGCGTCGTAATGTCTACTTATTTAGTGACCCCTAAAAATAATTTACAATTCATTCTAAAATTCATTGTAATAATTTATTTAAAATAATTTGTAATATAATGTTATTAGTTTTTAAGTGTCTTGAACTTATTGTTAGGCTTTAAATAAAAGCGATTCAATAAAGAGATATTGTCATAAAAAAAAAATTACTTTCTTTTGTGTGGAAAGCATTCAAAGCCATTCTATGAGACGTGAATCCACTAAAACCACATTTTAGAAATATATTTTTTTGCTATTAAAGTTGTCTTTATATTTAAATTAACAATAAATAATCAAATCTTAAAACTAAATAACATAACATTTTTTATATTCCACAATGATAATATTACATACATTTGTAAGTTTTGGTAAAATATATTAAAAATATAAAATATCTACATATATACGATATATAGATGTATATTATATAGCAACATTATTCTATACCTTTTTAATCAAATATGATGTTAATGTGCAACCCGACTTTATATACAAGGTCTTTCTTTAAGTCTAATTCAATATATCCTCTTATTAAAGCCTTAGTACCAGAAGGTTTGGATATTTATTTAATATTTAATTTTTTCGATGCCTTTTTTAATTGTGTTTATTTTTTTTATCTCAATGTATTTATTTATTTTCTATATACATATAGAGACAATTATATTTTCCTAGACATTTATATTTTTAAAGTTTTTGATTTGATTCTAAATTAGAGCTTTAGTCCACAGATCAGAGTTAGTTTTTATAGTTCCAAATTGGTTGAATTAAATATTTAAAACCAGGAATTAGTTTTAAACCTATAACCAGTTCACCAACATCGGTTATATAATTTAATTTTTTTCTCAAAATGTTTTTTATCGTTTTACCTAAATAAGTCTATATATTTTATCTAAATACTAGAAACCTATGGACAGTTACAGTATCTTAATCCAAATGATCCTTGAATACATTTGGTTTTAATAAACTTAATTATCCACTTTAAACACCAGATTTATGGTTTGTTTACATAATTTTCAAAGTTCTTATGTCGTACTTTATCGAAGACTTGTGTTATATATTATCACCACTCTATGACCAATTCGATGAACTTACTCTATGTTTTGCTGTAAATCAAAATTGATAATCTGGTAGAATATTTTCTTAATAAACAATCCGCATGATATTTTCAATTTTGTATTTTAAAAATAATTTGTAAAACGCTACTAAGCTCTCAAACCATAATGGTTCATTGTAGTGTAAATCTTATTTTACTTACTTTTAAGGAAGGGAAGAACATTTGGAAGAAGTAAAGAGCTCATAACAATGATTCCATTATAGCGTTAATCTGATTTCACTTACGAATACTATTGATAAATTGGAAAACATTTGGAAAAAGTAACTAAGTCATATTAAAAAAGTCCATTGTGCTATGAATCTCTTTTGAAACAAGAACGTTTAAAATAGGTAAGAAGCTCACATATATACTATTTACAAAGTCGGTTCCAGGAACTTTTGGACCGCAGGGCGAGACAAAAGCATATAACATGTTCTATACTGTTCTTGTTCTCCACACAAAGTGGATATATGAGGATCAATGAGATCAGCACAAAAAAGGTATTTGACATAAGTGCTAAACTAATCATGGCACCAATTTGAAATATACAGACATTGCAACATATTGTTATTTGATAAAAGATATCATACGATACAGATGAGATAATACATTAGAAGAATAAATTTTAATAGTGACATAAGAAATATTGTTTATTTTTATTCGCATTTTCTTCGTGATAGCTTCTACCGATTCCAGCTTTACCGCTTCTAACCTTATTGGTTGTCTTCTTATATCTTAAATAACAGTTATGATGGATTTTATGAGGTTAATATTATTCTGATTTGGTGTTTTGAAAGTTCTTTTACTTGCTTGACAAGTTTTGCACAAAACAGGTCATTTCTGCTAGTTTTTATCAATAACATGGATTGTTCTTTAGAGGGGTCTTCACATCTATAGTGGTTTATCAATTGTTAAAATTCTAAAATATCATTTTAATTGTAAAAGAAAAATTTTTAAAAAATATTCATAGTCATTTTCTCTCAATTTAAAACCCCTTCCTCTATATACATTTTTTCAAGAGTATATATAATTATTTAAGAGCATAAATAGGTAAATGATAATTAATAATTGTAACATTTCTTCATATTTTTAATTCCGAAGTGAACTTCATTCAGTGGATGCAAATTACTTAAGTAAATCACTTTCACTCTCGATACTTTAGTATTTGCTCTCACGTAGTAAATCTTAATCAAGTTAAATATTAAATAATTTTTCTACAATTTTAGTTCATATTTGTAGGTCTTCGGATAAATAGGTTTTGTTAGAGAAGTGCTAAGAATATTAAGTGACAAATATGTCAGTCAGTAAAATTCATATAAATTATTTACCTATTCAATCAATGTTATATGCACTTCTACTCAGAAGTGTAGTGTGGCCTAGTTTTATCGTATGCACTAGAGGGTTTCACCAAGAACCTCCACACCCACCGTGCTCGGATTATGAGATGCGTATTGTTAATACAAAGCACTGCGTCGCTCGGTGTCCAATACGTTGTAGGGAGGGCATTAGAAGAATTTGCTATGAGGACAATGTGTGTGCGTGTGATGGTTTCTATTTCACTTCCTTTGAAAAGGGTCTAATTTGCGCTGCAGAATGTTTGCCGGGCTGTACAAATGCAGGCGGGTATTGTGCCGCACCCAATTTGTGTTTGTGTCGGAAGGGATTTTATTTCAATGAAGTCGCTAGACGATGTTGGCGAAGGATTATAAAGGATCGCTGTTTTGGGTAAGTTTATTTATTGTTAAAATAAATACCTAATAAATATATAAATTATGTTTGAGTTAAGTTTAGTTATTATTTACTAGTAAGTAATTATGTATAAATTTTAGACGCTGCCTTTATGGTAAATGTAGTTCCAGTGGAGAGTGCATATGCGCTCAAGGTTTCGCATATCGTCCTACAATTTTTGGTCAATTATGTGTACCTGTTTGTGCTCAGTAAGTTAGTAAAATATAAAACTTAAATAATTTTTTTTGAAAATAGTCTATTTTCCTTCCAGAGACTGTGGACCTACTGGGTATTGTCATCTACCAAATATATGTGCTTGCAGAAAGAAACATCACCATTATGAAGCGGATGGCTTGTGTCATAAAGATATAACCTATTTAGGAGAATTTTAAAACAATTTTTTTTATTTTAATATATAATTTTTTATTTTTTGTTAAAGAAGAATATATAAAAATAATAGATTTTAATATAATTTTACTTAAAACGATGTTACTTTTAACGTCTTATTTAATTAATTTATTTAAAAGAAATCAATTTTTTTTTTAAATTTGAATTCAATTAAAAAAGATTTTAATTTAATTGTACTTAAAACCGATTTTACATTTGAAATAATTAATAATTTTTTTATTTTTATTTAAAATAATTAATTCAAATTAATTATTTTGCTTTAACTTAGTTAATTTAAAAATTAATTAATAATTTTATTGTCGTTATTCTGCAGTTGCAAAAAAATGCAATAAAACTGATTTTAATTAGAATCGCAGAAACAGATTATTAATTTTTATATACATAATAGATTTTGAAATTTTATATGCAATTAAAAAATTAATTTTAGTTAGAAATTTTTTGTGATATAACAAAAAATCTGTTTCAAGCAGAATAAAGAGTACTAGTGGGGAAATTTCTAAATCCAAACAATTTTTATTTTTTAATTAAGTGAATTCTTAAGCTGATAAAGCAGCTATTCCGGATATCGCTAAGTATTTATTGTCAATGGTTTTTGCAAACATCTATGGATGTGATTGTTCATAAATAAATATTAGACCGCAACTGTCAGGAATTGAACCCTGTCAAATTTGAACCTGGACCCGCTTTCTGGCACACAAAGCCAATATATATTTAAATTGCATTATTAAGAAAATTTTTGTTATTTATTTATAAACAACCATTAGACTTTCTACATTATTAATTAGAACTAACGCATAAATCACTGATAATAGATATATAACGATATCCGGAACAACTGTATGATCAGCCAAGATTTATTATTGCATGTCAAATGAGTTCTAAAGGTACTTTGAATTTTATCGAATAACGAAACAAAATTTAATCTATCAAATAGTCCATTATGCTAGGGTATCTCCAAACGAATATTCCTTTTCCACTACTGGGACAATATAATTTCTCACATAGATAATCATATGAGATTTAATATAAAATCAGACATAAATACAAAGATTCTATGATCCACTTATCAGAACAAAATATATATATTTTACAAAAAATTATATCTTTCTTAAGTTTATTACCAATTGGCCAATTGGCCTAAGTGGATCCCCTAGGCATCGCCGGTACAACCTAACTTAAACTAAGTTTATTACGAATTTTTGCGACACGTTAACAGAAATTGGTCTGATATTACTTTAGCAACCATGTCAACATAACCTACATACTCCAAATATAGATACATCTGACTAAATCTAAAAGAATATGTTGGAAGTATTTCCGACATTATCGGTTTTAACGGAACAGTGGAGTTTAGAAAGACGTGAAGGCATGACTCTTGTGAACTCCAAAACTATTGTAGATCCAGTTTATCGACGCTAGACAGAGAGACATCAGAACGCTTATTCTGTCATTGTTCAGTCTTATTTAGTTCTAGGCATATGCAGTTCCACTCTTTCCCAGATCCAGACTTAAGATTATGGGCGCATCATTTTTTAATTCACTGAACGATATATCTAACATTAAAATTGTCCAAATACTTGCATTCATGCGGTAAGTTTTACTACGCCGAATCGAGTAATATGGAATCAAAATGGTTTTCTTAGATAATTAAGGTAGGTTCGATCCCTTTTTTACTTCACATCCCTACCTATAAGTTAATTTTTTCTACCATTAATATTGGTTTCTATTTAGACCTGTAGTCTTTGCAAATACACTAGATTAGCCCAAAAAATGCTTCATTGAGATATATATAATACAATATCAAGATGTATACAGATCGATGACAAAATAAAGTGAACACAAATGTTCCCAACAGAAACGTCATACGATCCAGTTTCTTATAATTAATTATTTATATACCAATTGCCTTTATGAGATGTTCAATCCAGATCTTTTGTGTATAGAATATAATGATTCGTTTCTTATATGAATTCGTTTTTATACCGGATGTAGTTATGAAAAATTATTAAACAAAAAATTTTTATTTATTTTATTTAATTTTATATTATTTTACTTTATTTAGTGTTTTCTAGACTTATAATAAATGTGAGTTTGAGTATATTAGATCACAATAGGATTAGATAGTAAAAGTGAGTTCTTACTGCAACAGGCTCTACCTGAGGTACATATATCCTTGGAGGAGGTTTGTTTTCAATTTTGGCTTATATATATTTGGTGTCTAGTTACTAAGCCTTCTATATTCTAATGTATGTCTTTTGGTTGATTGCTGAAAAAAGGTTTCATATTTTGTCCTTTACGGTTTAATGGCTTTAATTCACTTATTTTGCTTCCCTAAGAGTTGGTTATAGTGGGTTCAAGTGTAACATTGGAGCTTTCGTTGCTTTTTACCTACCAGAAAAGAAGTATTCAACTTGACATTGACGTATTATAATAAATCAAAACATTAATATATAATATTTCTTAATATTAATATTTATTAATAACTGCTGGAGTTAGCCATTTCAACTATTATAATTAACGAAACATCACAATTTTTTTAAACTTTAGTTTTTATAATAAACAACTTAATTAAATCTTTTATAAACTTGTAAGATCTAGATAATAGATATAAAATTGAGTTCTAATTATTATATATATTATATTATATATTATATATAATTATTATATATATATTATTATATATTCATTTTTAACACAATTTCGTTAATTACAATTAGGCCGTGTGCAAGTTCGAGTAAATTGAGGTAAAATAAATTGAAATTTCCTATGGAATTGTGCTCTGCACTTATGTAAATATTTATTTATTAAATATCTTATAAAATTTTCACAATGGTAACACCTAATTTACTTAATTTTTATCTAATTTACCCTACTCGAAATTCTGGTAAATACCAACATTCGCTGCCATACCGACATAACTTACTATTTCCCTCAATTTACCGTCAATTTACTCGAACTCGCACACGGCCTTAAAATTAAAATTATAATAAATGCAATTAATTACAATAAATAAAACTTATTATGATAGCCGTAATTTTTTCTTTCAGAGTTGTAAAAAAACAACATTAAAACCAAATTTTTGATTTTGGCTGCAAACTTAATACGTAAAATTTTTTGCATGTAGAACATAAATCTGATGATTTTAAGAGCATTGTTGTTGCTTCATATGTTTTCTTTCGTAAGTTTGGAGTATTTTTTTTGTTACTCTGCAAAAATTTAGTAAAAAACTAATATCACTTAAAACTAATATCAAGTTTTAAGAAAATATACAAAAAACTTATTAACGCTTTGAAACGGCAACAATGCTTAATGTTTTGAGTGCGTTTCATTGCGAAAAAACTTCCGCAATTGCGCTCATAAACTATTATCACTCATAACACACTCTCTTCTGCGTGTGGTGTCTGTTGAGTTTATTTATGTTCCTCCGGTAATTATACACATGCATACGTCATGCAAAGAAAGAAATAATTCACACATGCCAAAATTCGCCGAAACTTTTACAGTGTAAAAATTTGTTTTTGTTTTTTTGCTTGTTTTATGTAGAAACATTTGATAAAAACAAAACACGTTATCGTAAGCAGAAGAAAAAAAAACAATAAAAGTAATAGTAATGCATGTATGTACTCACATACATACAAACAAATCCATCAAAATGTGCTAAAATTCTGTTTGACCACTTTTGCACTTAGCAAATCAAAATAAAAGAAAATATTTGTTAAGAAAACGATACGCTGCGTCTGTTTGTTTTTACTCTACTTATATTTGTGTGTATATGTGTGTAGGGTATTATACGGCCATTTCGTACGTATGCAGATACGCAATAGCAAAAGTTATTTTTAAACAATTTGGTGGTTAATATTAGAAACATTTATATGCGTTTTTATTTTTTAAAATTAATTTTTAATTTATTGGTATTAAATTTTATATTATATAAATTAAATATTTTAAATATACATACATACATACTCATGTTCTGTATACGTCATTAAACATGTTGGAGAAAAGTTTATGTGGTCTTTCATGTCAGGTGTGGATGTGTCCAAATAATTAATAAAATATACACATACATATGTATGAGCATATGTACATATTTAGTTGTTTTTTCATTTTGTGATAAAAGTTTTATAGGTGCCTTACACATATGAAGCCCGTTGTGTAGGATAGTTTAGATTAATATTTTGCAGTGTATCTAAATTGGGTTATTTAACATCTAGTAACAGATAATTCTGTAAAGTTTATAACCTATTCACACGGCTCAAGAGAATCATGATTTATCACTGATTATAATTAAATCCAATATGAACGCAAGTTTTGACTAATATTTTACAGTGTATTTAAATTGGATTATTTAATGTCAAATTACCGATAAAATTATAAAAGCTTCGGCCTATTCACACGGCACAAATGTGTCATTATATTTTCATTATAATTAAGCTGTTATTCTTGTGCATGTACACTACAGATCCATTGAGGTCCTAGTGTTTTCTGATCTTTATTAAGAGCAATACTGTTATTATTCTTTTCATACCTATGCATATTTCTTCTTTTTATGCCTTCAGACAATATCTTTCAAGTGTCTGGCATAGACGCTGATTCAATGCCGCTGATTAACAAATACAAACTGAAAAAATGCTGTGTGAATGTCGATTTAATAATTATACTGGTATCAAGATTTACTTTTGCCGTGTCAGTAAGTTTTGAAATATTCTTAAACTTATTGTTGGTATATATTTAAGAAAATTTACTGTATGTTTAGCTAAGGTCTATTTAAAAAGACAGTTAGTTATAATTAGGGAAGTGTTTTTAAAAACAATTTTAAATTAAATTTTGCAAAATTAAATTATTAAAAATTAAATAAATTATTTCAACTAATATGTGCAATATTCTTATTTTATTTAATTAATCTAAAAAATTTATGATTCGAAACAATTATAGTTTTTATTTAAAATTGATTTCTGACTTTGATTTATTGTCAAGTCAGCATTCTCATAATTTAAATCAAATAGTGATCAATTATGATGTTTTAACTCAATCTCACACACTTTGTATTGTAAATACGATTAATTACTATACAATTAGCGAAATAATTTAAAAAATGCCTTAACTAAGATACTGTAAACATATGTATTTTATTTATAATAATGTGTTAAATATGGATTTTTTTTTCTTATAACAGAAAATATGGGTGTTTTTTCACTTACACCTTAGCTGCTTTTTTTTTAACTGTAATTTTATGTATTAAAAAGATTCTAATAATTCTAAGAAGATTTACAATAATTTGAAGTGAATCTTTAAAAGTGATAATTATAAACATTAATCTAGTATAAATGTTTTTAAGAGTTAATTATAATTATCATCTATTAATAGTATCATAATATTAGTATCACACTAATTTTAGTAACATATTAGTAGCATAATAATATTATTATAAAATTATTAGTTGAATAAAAAATAATATATTTTGGTTTTAAATAGGTTGAGTTAGCTACAGTAAATCAGAGCATTGTTATAGTTTAGAACACCTATTCTTTGCAGAAGCATAAGTACAATTAAAATAAGAAAATCATACATACATTTATAAAGTATTGAAAATCATTAAAGTGTGTTTAAATGCGCAAATATCTTAAATGTATATATATAAAAATATTTATTTCCCTGCAAAATTATTTATTTATAAATTTTTTTATTACGTAAATAAAATTTTTAGTTTCAAATCGAACTAAATTTTAACCTCCTAAATATTGTCAGAGAGATTACTGATTTCTATACTATACATACATACGTGTAAGGTTTATAATTTATTCATTAAATCGTATACATATAAATATGTGTATTAAATGTATTATATTTTATTACATTACATATTTACACAAATATTTACAAAATATCCATAAAGAGTGAAGCTACATAAAAACCAGAAATGTGTGTAAACATTTCATGTCCATAATTGCCCTCCTAAAATAGCAATCGATAACACAAGCGGTGAAATTATCCTTTTAATACACATTCAGTTCAAGTAAAAACAATACACACGGAAACTCAAAGAGCTACACTTAGAAAAATCTGCTGATTTTTAGACGCAATTAGTACACAACTCTTGAGGAGCCGGCTTTTATTGTAGCCCGGGCTACGTGACACTTTTTCCTCTTTAGCATAAATATGAAACACATGATTTCATATCTCATAAAATATTTGTATGTATGCATAAGTTGTTTGATTGCTTAAAAAAAAGGAAACAAAACTGTACGACTTTGTGTTATACCCTAAGTAATGTTAAACATTATGTGTATGTTTTACTAAATAATTTATTGAAATTTACTAAGTTTATTTGTATAGTAATATCATTTAATTTCTTAAATTATTTATACCAAAATAAAATTAAAAAAATATAAGTGCACAACACAAACATTCTGAACCACCGACAGACTCCAATTAGTTCTGTATAACCAGATGTAGCGTGCTTTTTGGAAAAGTTGGAATACAACGCGTGTGTGCGCGCTTTGTAGTTGTTTTTGCAAACCATATTCCGTTTTGTTGCTGTTTTCTTTGTTTTTGTTGGCGTTTTATACTCTTTTTGTCGGAATTTTAGCAACAAAAAACACCTTCTTTTGGTTATATTTTTCTGGCTTGCTCAGTTGAAGTTGTGCTCTCTTATTGTTTGGTTGGTGCGGTGGAAGCTTGGAAGCTCTTTTATTATTTAACAATAATTTTGAAAAAAAAATTAATTTTAAAAAAATATTAAAATTTTGCATTTCCTTAAAAAACGCAGCCGAAATATAATTTTTAATAATTTTATATATTTTATTTAAAACGAAACAAACATGTGCAACATTAGGGTAAGTCTTAATTCTGACATATTAAAGTGAACATACATACAAACATACATATTTCTTTCTTTGCTTAAATTTAAATTGCTTAAATCATTATTACGCATTAATTAATTAGAACAATTAAATTCTTTTGTTTTTAGCACTTTTAAGCAATAAAAATTAAAAATATAATTTTATATTAAAAAAAATTGCTTCCAAAATTTTCGCCGTTTGTGTGCGTGTATATGACAAATACTGTGTATGTGTTTGTGTAAAGTTGGTACATAAAATTTTTTTCTACTTCAGAATTTATGCCTTAAAAAAGATTTGAAGAAATTATGTAATCAATATAATGTTATAATATAAATAAATAATTATCAACATCTGACTGCCTTATGTAATAAATAATTTTGTAAAAAACCGATAATTCTTTTGCCGGTTTTAGGTATTTTTTTTGTCTGCTTAGAGCGACTTTTGAGACTCGCAAATTGCATTAAATTTCTGCTGCAACGAATTCGCTGCACTCGATGCGCGCGACTTGTGTAAATATTTGAATTGCGAGTTTGTGTTGCTTTTGTCTCAGGTTTCTTCATCTCAAAATCGTGGAAAAGTGAAATTCGGAACAAATCGGTCAGTCGAAGGAAAATAATTATTCTTAATTTTTTTTTTATTGTACGTCTCGCGTGTTAACTTAACGACTTAAGTATAGTTTCGTTCTGTGCTTTTTTTCTGTATTGTGTAACTGTTTCTTGCGTGTTGCATTGTTGCTTAAATAATTATTCTATTTTTCTAAAATAGTTATATTATTAATAAAAATGTATTAGCAATTATAATGATAGACTAATTGGATGTAATTTATAGGTTACTAAGTAATGAACTAATCACATTTTAAGGTCGCATATATAAGTGTTTCTATAAAAAAAATTTCCTATGATATTGCGTAGATCCATTCCTACGTTTTATAAACAGAATATTCCATATCAATGTGTCTTGAATGCGGAAAATGGTATTAGAAAAGGACTTCTCCACAAAAATTTACCGAAATACGTAGAGAAATATATAAAAAATAGGATCAAAATAAAAATTAAAATCTGAAAAACCGACTTCAAATTTTTTTTTCGTGTTTAAAGATATTACTTCTTATGTGCCTATTATACTAAACACCCTGTATATATTTTTGATTAATTAAATGTAATCAATTTATATAATCCTCTATATAATTTTCATCGGAGTAATAGATGAATGTTAAATAATAAACTTTTAAATTAGTTTTTTAAAGATATATATTGTATTTACATCGATATTTCGACAATAATGTATAAACATTCTCACGTTTAAAAATATATAACTAAAATTTGAGCATTATATAATCGTATATAACCTATTGCTGTTATATAAAGTGAAAAATAAAATTTATAATAAATTAATTTTAATTCTCTTTACATAAAATAATTAATTATTTTTAATAAAATGCGTTTGATCGATGAATTTTAAAACAAAAATGGGTGCTTTAAGTTAATTGGGGGTTATACAGACGTTGCTCTATAATCAGTAAAGTGATAAAATGATAAACCTCTAAATGGTCCTTTCCAATTGGTGAATTTTAGTATGTGAAAGTTAAAGTGCTTAAAAAAGAAAATAAAGATGAATTCTGTTTTAGATGAACATCTTAGATTTCTAAGTACTAAGCTTCTATATCTGAACTCTGCTCTCTAGGTCACTAGTGGAAGATTGGTTTTAAGTGATTAAAATTATTTTTATAACCAAATGACGACCTGAAAGCAAGTACATAAACAGTTGACGAAACATTATATGACGGAGCGGGATAGGGAAGCTAATATGGATATGGGAAGTAGCAAGTATGAAAGGTGAAATTTTTACATGAAAACCACCAACAATCATTAGACTTGTTTTCTGGCGTGTGTACTCGCCTTTGTCTAATTAATGTAATAATTGCATAGAACATACTAGAAGGAGTGTTAAGTTTTTACTAGTGTAATCAGAGGATAAATTTACACATTTAAGTATTTATATGTCAATTAATTATAAATTATTAAGAAATTGTGGGTTTATTGAATATCCTTAATAAGTGAACAGGTGTTCTACATTGCTCTACAATGTATTGTCACCATGATTTATGAATGGCGATTAAGACATTGTTCTAGTCCAATCTGACATAATTGTCACTCAGACTCAGACCGAAAATGTTCTAGTTTCGAGCTTTGAAAATTCCAATCTTGTCTATATATGTATATGTATTGTGATTTTTGTTACATAATACTTTTATTCCTATTATTATTTATATTGATATTATCTTTAATAAAAAAATTATTTTTTATAAATATTATTAATTTTTATTAATATTGTTCTTTTTATTAATATTAATATTTTTATAATATTATTATTTTTTCAAAGTTATTATTTTATTATTAATATTATAATTTTTATTAATATTATTTTTTCTTATATGCTATTTTTATTAATAATAATATTTTTACTAATATAACTATTTTTGTTAATATTATTAGTTTTATTATACTAATTGCTGCAAATATTAGTTTTATTAATATTTTTGATATTGATTTTTCTATATATAATATATTAAATTATATTAAATTAAATCAAATATAAATTAATAGTATAATATAATTTATTAAATTGATTAAATTAAATATTTAATAGAATAAATTAAATGAATATTCTATTAAATTCTATTAAACCGACCCTGCAGTTTCGAAGTGCAGGTCTCATGTTCCCCATTGCAAAATTATTATTTTTATTATAATATTTATATAACAAATGTAATAATAATAATAATATATAAATAAATAATATATTAAAAAATTAATTATTGTTATTAATAATAATAATAAGCTTTTGTATTAATGGTCTTCAGCTAAGAAAAATATTTATTTTTTATATTTTTGTATTTTTTTTTATTTTGTTCATGGATTTGATAAAGTCCTTCCTCAAAACTCTAAAGCATCGTATGGGTTGCGATCCCCAAGTTCTTTATTTTTACTATTTGGGGGTAGCAGAGCTCAGAACGTTAAGTATCGCTAGTCTTGAGTGTACTATCAGATATGAGAACTACAAAAAATAAGTGGTATTATTGCAGTACATGGCTGTAATAATTCAAGGTAGAATTTATTACCAAACTGAAGTTTTAACATTCTATGAAATATTTGAATTATTAATATTATATGATTGCTTTTATGGTCTATTGATATTCATTATTACTTAATTTTTATAGGCTTTACATTAAATTAAAAAAACACAATGTTAATTAATATTATTTGTTTTTCATTAAATCAAACTATATTATTATTACAAAACTAATAAGAAACTAGTTTTTAATTATTAGTTACTAATAAAAAATTAAGAATGAATACAGACTGTAGTTTAAATATCGGTTTAATAAAATTAAAATTTTGTGTTAATTAAATATAATAAATAAAAGTATTGTAGGGAGGCCATGGTTCACACTGGACTGTGGGGCCAAATAGGAAGAAGATATAGGTATTGCATAGAATAGAAAGTTAAAATAATATAAAAATATTTTTTCATCTCATTTGCTATTATTTTTATTCTTAATAAGAAAATTAGCTAACTTTAAATTTCTTTTATTTTTAAAAATAAATCGTTGTTCCTATAGTTATTTTAATTAAAATACATGATTATAAAAAATGTGGGTTTTAGTTTAAAAACCAAAAAAAGTATTAAAATTTTTAATTAAACTAGATTGATTACCTTCTCTTTTGTGTGAGTTTATTCTACATCTACCTATAGGTATGGAATAAACTGCAAACTGATTGATTACCCTTGTAAACTGTAACAAAAGATCAATAGTATGTAATAATAGTGGTAATTATCCTTCAGTCTTCCGAAATTGTCTTACAAATATTTTTACCTCTCATTAGGTCCATAATTTATTTTTTATAAATATCTTAACAAATTTATTAGATTATTTTTATTTAATTTTTTTTTTGCTGTTTAGTATGAAATTATTTATTTAAAAAAAATTTATATAAATTTTATCTGTTAAATATTTTTAAAGTTCTAATAAGCCTTTGTTTTTTTATTCCTGAAATGTGTAGTCATGCAATGTAAAACTTCAAGTACAAATCGTACTAAAATTGCAAATGCATCACATATTTTACAGTTTTTTTATATAGAAATGTTGTTTAATTTTATTTATTGCATTTCAAAAAGGAATTAATTATTTTATTCATTCGTCATTTATACGTGTTTTTGTTTATAACTGTAATGTATTGAAATCACTTCTCCTCTTTCATTCTCAAAAGCATTTCAACCATTTCATATGAACGTGAATTTTCTAAAACCTGAAATTGAATGTCCATAAAGTTGTATTTCACATACCCCTTTCTGAGATACTCACTCTACGTGTGGGGCTTATTAATTGTTTTCAAAAAACACGTAGAACTTGTTCAACTTTTCTTGTTAGGAGAACTACAAAATTAAAAAATGCAGTTATTTTGTTTTTATTGATAAAACTGCGGTCCAAATATACACAAGAATATCTTTATTAACATCTATTTTTCTTCTATTTTTATACTTTGTTTTTTGTTATTGTTTTTTTATAACAATAACAGAAATACTTATACCATTGATAAGATAAAAATAAATATTTTTGCAACTCCAGCAAAAAGTACTTAAGTATTTGGCTAAGGCCATAAAAGCCCCGCATTGTAGGTAAGACCCACTCACATACAAATTTAACGTACGATACCTCTCCATATTTACAAAGTCGGAATCTATTTAATATCGGATAATTGATGGGAATAAAAACTGGTTAGAGTTCATTTTTTTATTCTAATAAAATTTATAACCATATAAGTATTGCAGTAAAAATATTAATAAAGTAGCGCCTAATAAAAGTCGTTGAGAATTTATTGTTTATATTTATCAGATCAAAAGAATTAATAGCTGTCTATTTATTATGGAATTTTTATTGGTAAATATATTGCGCGTTTTGTATAAAAACTTTAACTTAAAAAATTTATTCGAAAATTTATGAAGACAAAAATGATCAATCAAAAAACAACCCATCAATCCATTTTCTGTTCCTGTACTATTTAGAATAGAAACACACAAATTAATTAGAGTGGATTTATATTATTTAATGCAAAAATATCTAACTTGTAACTAAAAGATAAATGTATAATAATTCTTACATAATATCAAGTTTGTGAATAATATAGAATATTATATGATTCTAAAATATTGATCCTGGTATCAAAAAAAAAGAATCCCTACCCTTCATAAAAATAACTCAATAATAATAAAAAATAAACTTTATTTCTTCTTGGATATGCAACCGACTGAAGTCCTTTAATAATGTGAGAGGATGTTTTTGTGGTAAAGATAAAAGAACCCTGGTAAAGCTATAAAATGTCCTATTGCGTTCATGTTGCTTCAGGAGTTAACCAAAAAGCTCTGCGAAATGCTCAGCACTAGGGATGCAAATGTTATTATTGTAACCCACTAGGATTTGCTTTCAAAATTTCTTTGGGTTGGTGTGATGAGCTCTATCGTGCTCCAATATATTTTTCATTTATTAACCAGTAACCCTATCTAGTCATTTGTTAAATTTTTACCAGAAGGGTTTTGCAAACTAGGTCTAGCTGAACATATAAATAACTACGATTGTTATTGCAGTCCAACAGGATCTATAAAGCATATAACATGAAAGGAATTACAAAGGCGGATATATGGGTTAGATTGTGGGTAGGTAATGGCAGCACGTTATACCACCTACGGTCGCAGTACTCTGCCCATTATATTTTATATGTCTTCACTGTTAAATTACTAGTCACATTTGAGAATTCTAGATTACAAGCCTTCAACTCAATGTGTTATCTATTATTGCAGTAAGAGACATATATTTAAAATGTTTAATTTTTTCACCTATACCACATCGGACAAGTTTGAGGAAATAATAAAAACAAAATGTTTGTGAAATTTAAATTTAAATAAATAAATAAAATACATTGAATGTGAATATTTATTATTAAGCGAAAAAAGCCATAAAATTTATTAACGAACAAAATATCTGGTTTCTGTTTATCTGTTTTAGTCTTTTTCTTGGTATGTGTTATTTAAATAAAACATCTTTTATTTAATTAAATATTTCTTAGTGAAAATGTAAACAAATAACAATATTGTATGTATCAATTTAATTATCGTCGCATTAACACAAACGAAAAATAAATCCACAAAATATTAATTTTTATAGTTAAATCTCCTCACTAGTACCCCCTCTTCTATACCAAATATACACTATGTTGTGGACATAAAAATTTTAATAATAAATATTTTATTATTTTATTTTGCAGAATGCATCATCGGCTCTACAAAAATTATTCGTTTTTGGCGCTTTGAAATATGGACAACCCAGTCATTCCATTTTGGCAAGCTCTGGTAATGGGTATGCCAAATTTTGGTGCCGTGCCACAACCGCTGAAAAGCTACCTCTTGTGATTGCCACACGCTACAACATTCCATTTTTGTTGAACAAACCCGGCGTTGGCTATTATGTCACTGGTGAAATTTACGAAGTTGACAATAAAATGCTGGACAGTCTAGATAGTCTAGAAGATTGTCAGGATATATTTACACGTGAAATGCATGACATGAACATTGGTGTCGGTGAAGGGTAAGCTTATAAATTTATAATACATATATATTGTGCATTAAAATGTTTTCTCATTTTTAGTACTGTTCCTTGCTGGGTCTACTTGTTGCATAAATATCCAGAAAAATTACTTTCTTTACCGTACTTGGCTCGTTATGAGAATACACCTGCTCAGCCTTATGTATTGAGAAATCGCCGATCACATAAACATCCTGCACAGGAAGATCTCTCATACACAGACACTGCCTCCGTTTAACGGAAACCATTCAAACAAACATCAACTAAGAGAACTACTAACTTTGGCTTCCAGTTATTATTGCATTTAAAATAAAAATCATTTTGTATATATAAAGATTTGACATTATTGTCATAAAAGAAATTTTAAATAAGTTAAATTATGTAATAGTTTAAAACATAAAATAAAAAAAATGTTAAAAATTTAATACATATATATTTTTTATATTTTGTTTATAAGACAAGTACAAAATTATTTGGGTAATTTTAAGCTAATATGAATAGTCAGTCAAGGTAATTGTAGACGTAAAAAAACTAATATATATATAAAAATATGTATTTTTTTTATATAACAATAAGTGAGGTCATATTTAATATAGGCATATTTCAAATGAGTTTTAAACCTTGAAAGGTTTGTTTCATTCAGATTGTTATTGTTTTGTAGCCTGTGTGGATCTGCTTGTAAAAACCCTTTGGGGGTAGCGAACGGCACTTGGTCGTCGAGAGTGTCGCATGACTACAAGATGTAGACTCAACCGTTCTTGAAACCGTTTAATTGACGTGATTTTTACTTATATAAGCAAGCATATTTTGAATAAGTACTAAATCTTTTTTTATTGTTAATTCATGGCTTAAATGCAGGACTAAGAACTATAGTTGTGGCAAAGTAATAAGAAATACAATAATTATTTCTATCGATATATGTTAAACATAATCTATAAGAAAAGACATCATTTTACTAACCTCAGCAACACCCTTTGCAAGTAACAATAACCAAAACAATCGATTTCTAGACCATTAATACATATTTTAATAAATCAAATTATGATTTAGTGCATTTATTAGATCATTGTGCTAATCTAACCTAGCCCAAAATTAATGTATAATGTATTCCCATAATTAACGCAAATTCTCACTTCGCACCGTACAACACAAATAACATGTCATTTTGGCTGAAAACCATTAAAACCCAGGTGGGCAATCGACTATAAACAGTGTTAGTCTGTAACTAGACCTATTACCTGGAAGCAGAAACAAATTACAGACATCGTGTAATTCCTTAGCGTAGATCACAAATGTGATTAGGAAAAATTTTACAAACGATAAAGTATTCTCTGGTTATAGTATGTAGTATTTTTTCCCAGATCACCTTTTTCTTCAACTTTTTGAAGACACATTTGTTTTTTATTTTACAAAAACTATTAACATATTATCACAAAATGGTTATCATATCTGATATAAAATTTTTTCCAAACTGTCTGCCAAAACATGTGTTTGTATTTAAAAGAAAGTTTTGTTAATAAGCAAAAAATGAGCAAATGAAATGTCTAATTTGCAATCTAATACAGTTATCATAGAAAAGATTAGATTAATATACATAAATAAATTAATGTGGATCTAGTAATAACTGGTTAGTAGTATTAATTTTCTCACATGTCAAGTGATTAAATATTGTTTTAATAAAAGTATGAAGTACTTGTTTTATTAATTTTTTTGTAATAATTATTATAAATATACATTTTGTAAATAATATAAATATATTATATGTAGAAAATTTTAAATTAAAATCCGATTACTTTTTTCTATTGTTTGCATCACTAACGTTATTATAAATTAAACTTATAATTAGTAACAGAAAGCAACGCTCAAACAGTTGTCTGGATAATGAAAAGGATGCTGTACAATGTTTTTGTTTATGGAACGTTAAAACGTGGAGAGCCCAATCATCATTGGTTTCGTCCGGAAAACGGATTTTCACGTTTTATAGCTGCTGGCTCGACAACACAAAAATTTCCATTAATTGTTGGCACTCGTTATAATATACCATTTTTACTTGATCGACCCGGTATTGGATATAATATAAAAGGTGAAATCTATGAAATTGATGAGGCTATGCTGGGTAAACTCGATGAGTTGGAAGGATATCCACAATATTACGATCGAGAAATACAAAACATAACCGTGGAGAACGAGTAAGTGAATTTTTAGCCAGTGCTGAGGTGACCAAATGTTCACAATTTAAAGAATTATTTATTTAATTTATTATGCATAAATAAATATATTAATTAATGAATAATTACTAGTTATTAACAATTACATAAATTAATATATTAATTTATGAATAATTACTAGTTATTAACAGTTTCAGTTTATTCAGTTAAGCGATACTTTTTTTGTTAAAATTTAGAAAGTTTAACAAATCGCCAGTAGAGTTAATATATGTACAATGCTTGTGTATAAATGAATTGGTTTACACACTTTTAAAATAAATTTTAAATAGTAAAACTATTATAAATTAATATATATGAATTAATTATATTATAAATAAATATACATAAATTTTTTTGCTTCGTGGCTTTGAGAAAAATTAAATATCAGTTGAAAGCGAAATAATTAAATCTTACAATTGGTATTTAAAGTTTCATATATATAGAGTAATTATATATTTTAATACTGTGGTCTTTATTTTTATAACTATATTTTTATAACCACGAAAATATGTTTATAATCTAAATATATGCAAAAGAAAAATGATTTATAAGCTGTAACAAATTTCTTTTATTAATAATAAGCTTAAAGATGATGTATAATAAAATAACATCTGTATGTAAAATTAGCCGATCATAATTAAAAAAGCGCTTTCAAAGATAAACTTAATTTTTACAATAAAATATCACTTCATCACTTATTCATACTAATATCACTTTACTACATTCTCTGGTAATATTCTTTCCTATTCATCAAAAACTTAATATTTTCAGATCAATGCAATGCTGGTTATACTTGTTGCGGAAGTTCCCGGAAAAAATATTGGAAAAAACACTTCTGGAAGCATATCATAACACACCGGAGCAGCCATATTGCGAAAGGTGTAATAGAGATCCAAATGTTAAAGCCATTGAAGATTTATTGTACTAGGATTTACATATCAATTAAAAGACAGCTTCCAGTTATTTTCATTGGCATCCACAAAAATCGATCAATTTAAGTTCATTGCAAATTTATCAAATCGCATACACATCGCGTAATCATTTTGCATATCATAACACACATACATATTTTTCAAATATAAATATACTAAATTATAAAACATTTTTTTTTATTTATCGTAGCTATGTGGACAGTACTGTTGATGATATATTTGATTCCGATGACTTGAAACAACAATCCAATTAATGAAAAAAACTAACTTACATTCCACATATGCTGTTTTTTTTATGTTTTATTTAAATGCAAATACAATATTACAACTGAGAAAATTAAAAAAATTTTTTATTTATGCTAATGCTTGTTTATTTCCCTACTTACAAGTAAATTGGGGGAATTGGCTTGAAGATTAGCGCATGTTCAATATCATAACAAGTTTCACTATAGAACGGAAAATCATGCCGTTTTATTAATATATATTGTGCCAATACTATTTTTTTTTTTTACAGAAAATGCGCTTGAGGAACAACAAACATATACTGAAATAAATTATATAAACTAAATAAAATCAGTATAAAAAAAATGCAGATTTAGAATTTTATACAGGCTACCCGAACGATTTAAATTAAATTGAATACGTCATATGATTGACAGTGCTTCAGTCAGCAAATAATAAAACTGACTCTAGCTGTCATCCTCATCGAGTGATTGAAATCTATTTGACGCATTTGCTGGTGCAACTGTTTGTTGCTCCTGTATGCGTTGAACACGTCCACCATGTCTAACCTCTTCGAACGCAGGTTCGTTTTTCTTTTTCCGCTGCTCTTCGGGACGTGCAGCACCTAATGTGGGGAAGAAATCAGCATTTGTTATATCTGGTGCAGCTTTACTGCGTGCCTTAATTTTGGGAGGCTGCAAATTAACAGTTTTCAATAAAATAAAACTAACATTGTAATATATATATAGAACTCACTCCTTGTCTAAAAGCAACAGACACATAAAGTTTGTTTGCAGGTTTCTGTACTTCCATTGGAATTTGCAATACTTCTTCCGCGGGTATAACCTTTTTCCATGGCCCTCCAGTGTGACGTTTAGATGATTCGTTATTGGAATTTTGATCACTATCCCCTTCGTCATCATCACCATCACTTACGCTATGCTCCTCATCTTCATTAATTGTCAGTTGGCCAATTTTTAGACCTGTGTAATCTTTACGCGTTTCCTCCTCAAATTCTTTCCATTCTTCTTCGTTGGTTGGCTAATATTTAAACAGAACAGAAATTACTTTATATATCTATTTTATGGATGTGGTATATTTACTTCTTCAACCTGTTCCTTTGAATTGTTTTCATCTAAATTACCAGCCACCGGCGGCAATATTTCTGGTTTGCGAGGTTTCAACGATACTTCACGCTTAGACGTGTCCTCTAGGTTCTTGACGACATCGTCAGCCGTAGTGAATTTTTTTGCTTTCGACTTTTTCTTGTCTTTCTTTGCAAAAAAATCATCTAAATCAGCCATGATGTGATTAATTGGTCTGCATAAATACAACAATAAGGTAAACAATTAATTTTAATATCAAAAACTTCAAACGTTCCGCAGAATTACATGCGGATGCAAAAACTTACTTTCGACAAAAGGAATGAATTTTATTTTTAATTATTTGGCAAAAGACAAACAGAGATAGCAGATGGTTATATTGGCATTTAAAACAATATTGCCACACTGACACGTTTTAAAAGAATTCACCATATTTTTTTATTTCAACAAATTGTTACGATATTAACAAACTAAAATTTTAAAATAAAATAAAAAGTTTTTCAACTATTTTTATTGAATTTTCTGACATAAAATTTATTTACATAAAAGACGAAAACAAAGTTTTCGTTGAATTAGAAATAAAATTGTGTATGTGAAATCATACTACTAAATTCCTTTTTGCCGGGTTTTGAAAAACTTTTGGTTTTATATTATCTTAAATAATATAGAAATATGTAAATAAACGATTTGAAATTATTAGTTAATTTCAAAATAAAATTATACACCGACTTCAACGCGGCTAAAAAACAAATGCTTATAAACAATTACGATCGATATCAATATATACACATCAACATTATTTTTATAAACTATTAATGAAACATTTTTACAAAATTAATTGAAAGGCTTGCACAATATCAGAATAATAATATTAAATATATAAAAATAAACAATTTTTTGCCAAAATGTAGTTATTTAATGAATTTAATTTAATATAAGCCGAGAGCAAGAAATTTAAAACCAAATTATGTTCTTTTAAAGTCAGAATACAATAATTTTTTAAAATAATAATATTGTTGTATATTATAAATACTTACCTTACTAAAATAATAGGCGAATTCAGTTATTCAAACAATAATTACGTTTTAGTAAGAAATCTCTAAAATTTATATATTTTTGAACTATTATAATGCTAACGGCAAAAAAAAATTTATTTTAAGTTTTTATTTAAACGCGTGATCTTAATAACTGATCTAATATATTCAATTATTCAGTATTTATATATTTTTGTCTCACAACTACATATAAAATATTTTATTTAACGGGCTACATTAATATATAAAAGTTATACTAACATAACCTTTTATAATTATTTCATAGTCCAAAAATATGTATTGCGATGGTTAACGCCCCTTCCAAAAAAAGAAGTCTATTGTTCTTTACAAACTTGGGTTTCATGTCTATTATTCTTTACGTTGCTAGGTTAACGTGATTAGAAAATTTCTCAAATATAATTTGACCTTGGTGAACAAAAAATATCCTTATGACATCCTTTATAGCTACTGTTCTAGGTAAACAAAAGTAAGAGTTTATAAACCAAATTCATATGTTTTATAAAAATAGGTCAATGAAGTTGGATAACAAATACATATATTTATTTTATTCACGAAAATCAGTAACAAGCACTATAATGAGAAGTACTGACAAGTACTGATTATTGCTATTACGCATAAGGATGCAGCTACCGGGCGGTTTAAATCTGTAACTGTATTCAGAAGTGTTAGGTATGTCGGTAACTTGATAAAATGTCATGTATATTTGTTTTTGTAAAATTACAAAGTAACATAGTTAACGATAACCACGATATATGAGTTTAAACAGAGTAGGCCCAGTTGTTAAAAGGAAATGGAGTCATGTCCTGTCTTATAAAACTTATACTATGTTCAGACAACCAAATTTCGTTAATTTCGTAAAAATGAAATTAAGTTAATTTCGAAAATGTTCATACTGCCCCAAATTAAGGAAATCATATATTTTTTGTTTATAAAACGAATGTTAAAAATTACATGCTCCAAACACAATTTGTATCTGGTAAATTGTGAAAATTGATTATTATAACTACAAAGGATGGCATTCAGTAGTGTTATTAGCTTTAGTGGATTTCAGATATGTTAATTATTATCTTTCACTTTATTCACTTTAAATTAATAACTGTTACAGTTTTTTCTCTATATTCAAATTTAAAAAATTGAACAACATTCAAAATATTTTCACAGTTTTATTAAAGTCAACTGTCACTGACATTTACTTTAAATAAATTTCATTTTTTGTTATCTCAACTTTATCTTTTGCTTAAAATTTATCTTAAACATAGTTGCATTTAAAATATTCCTTAACTTCAGCCTTCGTTTCAACGAAATTAAGACTATTTTCGTTAATGTCGTTTTACCCTTAAAACTGAATTTTGTACGGAAAAAATAAATTCATTTCGCTGAAACGAAGATGAAATTAAGATTTTTGCGGAATTAAGGTGTGTCTGAACATAGTATTAGAGTGGGATATGCAATTTACGAATTCCGTGAGATAATTAAATAGCATGTTTGAATAGAATGAAATATATATTGGATATATATTATAATTTATATTTATATTATATATTTATTGGATATATATATTACTTTTTATTATGTTAATTTGATTAAATATAATAAGTCAATGCTAGTTTAAACGTAAATAAATATATGTAAGCTTAAATTGATTGCATAATAATGATTAAAATATTTTATGATTGTGTTAAATTAATGTAAAGCATAAAATAATTATCAAAATATTTTATGATAGTGTTAAATTAATGTAAAGCATAAAATTTACTGTTTAAAAAATATTGTTTATAATAAAGAAATATGAAACTACAATATAAAAATCTAAATTATTCACTATAAGCATATAAAACCAAACTCTATGAGTGATAAAACAATAATATGTCGAACTTTTATGTCAGTGTAAAGCGGTTCGTAACAGCGGCTCACAACAGCGGCTCAAAACATTCTTTCACAACAGCGGCTTTATTATTAAACAATCCGATATGACAGCTGTTTAGTATTTGCTTTTTAAATTAAATTTGTGACATTTTTCTTAAAAACAGTTTTTATTATATTGTTAATATTTTAAAAAATCTAAAAATAATTATAATTTATGTAGTGACAATACATTTATTAAAAATGTAAGTTATTTTAATAGTAGTTTAAATAATGTAAGAAATTTGCACATTTTTTGGTTTCATTGTCTTTAAATAATTCCAAATTAATGAATTAAATCTTATTTTCTTTCTGTTCTTTATTGAATTCGAATTTATATTTGACTATATTCGTCTTGGTTATAATTAATATTTATTTGAAGTGCAAAAAAGTGTATACAAATGTACATGAAATTATTTCAATAAAATTAGATGTATATATTAATTAACGGTTATTAGTATTGTGGCTTCTAACGAAACGAGACTCTCTAAGGTCAGATTATTATATTCGATAAATGAAGGTCAATATGTAGTTATTAGGCACGTAGGTAAAGGGCGGTGGGGAGTTGGGTGACATGAACGTGTGAAACTGGCTACGGAGATGACAGTTATATTATTATTTTTAAATGGATAATATTATGCATATGTATAGAACGACAGTTACATTTAAAATTTGTTGGCTTTTTAATTCCAATAAAATTTTATGATTTTTATTATAAATAAAAGCCACATATCCTACTTTAAAAGTAAATGCATTGGTAATTTCTTAATATCTCATTTTAAGAAAAGTTCTAAAATTAATTGATTAAATTTATTTGGTTATTTTAAATATCATGTATGCACATGCAAAGTTTTATTGAAAAAATTATTATTTATCTTGAATAATCTGAAGTTCTAAAAAAAAGATTCTATAACATCCTAATTTCACCTAAAGAAAGTTCTTTATACTTCTTTTTCCTCATTTTCTGTATTGCATTTTTCTTCTGATCCTTGTACCTTTTCTGTTTCACAAGAACGAGCTTAAAATTTTCAACAGTTTTGATAGATGTTTTATATGAGAGTTTGATGAAATCTATAACTCCAACATAAATTGATTATAAGGTGAAGAAAGAGGATTGAATGAAGGATGCGGGTATGGTTGAGTTGCTACTCTGATACATTTACTAAATTGGAAATGTAGAGAAGGGGAGAAGTAAATTGATTACGAGAAATGTATTAAACTCGCTCGGTAAGGTTGTTAAAGTAAGGCCACTAAAATAGAACGGAACTGTGAAATAATAGTGTTATTTTTCATTCCTAGGATTCCGGCAAGGGTGAGTTGTAAATATTTAATTTGTTTCTCTCAGGTGATCTCAAACACTTGACAGTCTTTGTAATCAAAGCTTTTAAGCGTTGTGGATTTATAATAATGCAAAGAAACAGACTAACAACTGCATTAACGCGATTTAAATGTTTATTTTTTTTGGATTGCATAGTTAACCAAAAACATTTTTAATTCTGCATGAAGTGATAGTGAAGTTAGTTTATAT
>NC_051847.1:82859536-82871020 GCF_002237135.1 Teleopsis dalmanni | reverse complement strand
GCGGAAGTGATGGTTGACCAAATAGGGAAAGAGTAATTACAACGCCTTGGTTTACACTACTTATCACATCTTGCGCTGTACCTCCATATTCAGATACAATACTTCCTAAATACTGGAATTTTGTCCTTCATTAATACGTACAATGATTCTTATATGTTTTAACTATAATTTTTTGTCTGATTATTCCGATCCATCAGAATAAACACTTTTTTGTGCTCTTTGACTCAAGGTTCCACTTATAATCACATGTTTAGCGTACTGTAGCTGTTGTAGCTACGAGTGTGCCTATTATAATCAGTAATCAATCGTTAATTATCAATTGTACCAGTTGTTAATTAATACAAAATTAATTGATGGTTTTTGTTTTCTGTTCAACCCACCGGCTGGTTGTGGGAATAATACTAACACATATATTAAATTTTTTAGTATTATTGTAAAAATAAATTGATGTGATTGTAGTTTTAATTGATTAGAAGTATTACTTCTTGCTCTACACTTTTATAAACTTTTTTACTTGTTCAAGTAGAACACATATAAAAACGCTCTCAAGTAACGAAACAAATTACTGTTGAGTTAATCAACATTTATAAAATAAAAGTTATTCATATTGAAAACTGCCAATAAATGTATATACCTACAGTAAACATGATATATGTTTTTATTTACAAATATTTAATGATTGATTCGAAACGACAAGTAATTTTCTACTGCACCAAAATAATTATACTTACATTATTAATACTAGGCTAGGTATTGCTTAAGAAAATTAAATAAATAAGTAACTTAAAACGTGTAAATGTGTAACATTAAATGATAAAATTAATGTAATTTTAGTTCAGAAAGTGTTTATTATATGCAATTAAGAAATTGTTCATGTGCGATTCTGTTAGGAAACCAAAACTACGAAATGCTTAAACAACGCTTAAAAGTGGTTTATTAAGCTTACTATTCTGTGTTTAAGTATTGCAAAATTCTTTTGCCAGTAATAAATATAAAATAAATATGATTTATAGTCGGATCGATTTTTTACATAATAATTTTCTTTTGCGAAATTAATGTATCGCACAGATTGCGTTGTAATCTACAATTTCGTTTTCAAATGCTCGAAATTGAAAGCATTTTTCTATGGCAACTTTTAGCCAAGTATGATTGCTCCGACTGCACATTGCGTTCCTTTCCAACTTTGCACATTTCGCGGGTTGCACAATTTTCAAACATAACTCCAAAGAAATTCATTTCATAGACCCATAACCACACAACGAGTTTTTCGCTCTACACGTTATTTTAGCTGAATTTAATCTTTTCGGCAACTTTTTACTTCAAGCGCTGCAATTTTAATTGAAATACATTTTTGTATTCGCTTTTGCAATGAAAAGCAGAAATAATGGAAATAAACTGCAAGTAAAATGTAATGCAAAAATTCGAATATCGTGTGAAATACCAATAAATTTATTAAAAGACATGACATTATTGCTAATCGCAACCAATTTCTTCTTCAATAATCAATTAAGTGTTTGTTTATATTAACTTTAATGATCGTTAACATTAAATTGGAAGTAATTATTAGGTTAATATAGTATTATTATAGATGTTGTTGTTATAATAACCCATTTTACATGTTTATTTTAAGATCTGTACTTATAATTTGATAAGGAAATAATTTTCTCAAGCACTTAATAGGGTAATTTAGCATAAAAATACTTGCCAATCTATAATATTAAAACCGCAAAGTAATTTAATAACTAAATAAAGACCTAGAGATTTCCAGCGCTATTATTAAACCTTTAATTGTAATACTAAACAGTAGGACTTAACTGACGGATAATTCATTTCTGAATTTGATTTGAATTATTGAACGATTTGAATTCTGAATTTGATTTGGCAATAAATCTGTTATTTACATGTCAATCGATTGTACTAAATACAGATCTCATACTTTAAGATATCGAACCTTATCTTGTCACATTGTAACATCTTACTGGTCATTGTTACAATGTTTTCTTAACGGTTATTCCTTTAATGGTTTCATTTTAAAGAGTATGCCTAGTAGTCCGAAGAGGATATGTAAACTAAAATAATAATTTCCTTAATATAACAGCTGATTTACTCATAGAGAAAGTAAAACAATGTTAATACATATACTTTTATCATATTCGTAAAATTAACTGAAATCAGTCCTTCCTTTTATACATCTAAACACATGTTATGCACATAGTTGTATCAATCAGATCCTTTTTATTTTAATAAATTAATAGTGATGGAATTCTTACTAGATATATTTTCTACTTGTTATTCTACAACTTCTTAAGAGCAGTAACACTTTCTTGGAATTAAGGCATTTCAATTTTAATTTCAGCTCTAATGGATTTTCTGCAGGCATGTCGTATTTCCTGCTATCTCTAGAAAATCTTCATTCGGCGCATAATATTTCTTACTTATTTGAAAGTAATATTTTTCTATGTACCTTACATAGAATCCAATTTCATTGATTCGTTTTCGACAAATTCACTAATATTGAACTCATATTCATAAAGAGTCCCTCTTTAAGGTTTCAATCGATTAATTTCGCTATTTAATACGCTAGTAGTCTAACTGCCATATAGATATATAGGTAGACAACAGCAGTGACTATATTGCTTTGTTGCATCATACTGATTAAAAATATGCACATAAAAATCTAGATAAAAAGTAATATATTATCCAAACTATTCATTAAATTATAATTTTTAATAAATATTTAAACTTTTTATACTTATTGACATTGAATATTTAAAAGTTACCGCGTTTAAAGTTTAATCGAAATTTTTCTTTTGCTCTCATTCTCAAATTTTTAATTTACATTGAAAACAACAACATTTAGGACCCAAGAATTGAACCCATTGTGATTAACTGATACCTAAATTTCTTATAAAGAATAATCAGTTTTTATAATTAAATATTATTATTAAGGACGTGTGCGAGTTAGGCTAAGTTAATGCTAAACCAAATGGGAGATTTTTTGGGATTTTTTACACTGCACACATTTGGCTATTTATCAACACGTATCGACACATCACTACATTATCGGCACAACTTAGAATTTCCCTCATTTAGAACGCAACTTAGCCTAACTCGCACACGACCTAAGTTAAATTCAAATCAAATTAAGTCAAATAAAGTATCACTACCTGTCAGGCGGCTAAAGCCATATCGTACATTTCTCTTCCAATTGTAACTTAATAATAATACATCACTACTATGTAAATTATATACATGATATGGTTTTGTAATAGTAATAAAATTTCATTCAATGTATCGTTGAATAAATTGACTAAATAATAGACATAAAAATTATATTATTACTGAGTTTATATTATTAATGAGTTATTAGAAATTAAAATCATATTATTGCTTATAAATATTAATATGTCATTATTATTTTAATTTTAATTATAGCAAATAATTATAATGGCGGATTTAACTCCAGTACAAGAGTACTATAAGGGTAAAACAGTGTTTATCACTGGTGCTTCTGGATTCATGGGAAAAGTGCTTTTAGAGAAATTGCTCTATTCGTGCTCTGAATTGAAGGAAGTGATTATAATTGTGCGTCCCAAACGTGGAAAGACTCCAGATATCAGATTAGAAGAAATGTTCAAATTGCCGGTAAGCTTCATCATATATAATCCAAAATAAGAATATATAATTATTTTGTAATTATAAAATATATTTTCATATTTTATTTGAATAGATTTTTCAACGCATTAAAGAAGAAAAACCAGATGTGCTTAATAAAGTGACAATTTATCAGGGTGATGTAACATTTGACTGTGAGTCATTGTAAAACTGTCATTAATGAAAACAATAATAATTAAATTTTTTTTTATAGCACTTGGATTAAGTGGTGATAATTACAAGCATGTTGTTGACAATACAAATATTGTTTTCCATATGGCTGCCACACTGAAGTTGGAAGGCAATTTAAAGGATGCGATTGAAATGAATTTGACTGGCACCAAACGTGCTTTGTGCATCGCAAAGGAAATGAAAAATCTTGAGGCATTCATACATTTGTCGACAGCATTTTGTAATTGCGATCAGGAAGTGATGTATGAGAAGGTGTACGAATATCCACATAAACCAGAGGACTTAATGCGTTTAGCTGAATGGATGGATGTCAAGTCTTTGGATGCAATTACACCAGATTTATTAAAACCACATCCAAATACTTACACATACTCAAAACGTCTGGCAGAACTATATGTACGCGATCACTATGAAACAATGCCTGTGATCATAGCCCGTCCAAGTATTGGTGAGTCATTAGCAAAGTTTTGGTTTTGTTTTTTGATATATCGCTTAGTGGAGAATTGCATAATCCTTCCTTATTTATTTATTGGTTGAGAGGTTAAAAGAAAAACTGAATTTGCCAAACACGTTTGTTCACTCACTGCAAAAAGACAAATTTTATTAAATCCATAAACAAACACAAGCTCTTAAAATTCTCTACAAGACATTGTTGTAAGCGTAAAATTCGTGACGATTACATGTTAGTTCAGTAAAGTGCAGTTCTTTTTATATAATATTTTTCAGTATAATTGCTAAAAAGCCAGTTATGATATTAACGTTTTTATATATGATATAAAACGGTTTATAGGATACTTAATTTTAAAATATTTTATTATTGTTTTACAACTTAAAATTATTCGTAGTATGAGGACAAACCGACTGTTTCATAATTTTCCATAAAAAATTTTTACTAGTAAAGTTATAAACGATTACATCTTAAAATTAATTATCATTAACAGAAATTATGAAATTTTTTAATATAATCAATTTTTAATAGAGTAAGAAAAATTTAGTTTAAATTGGTTTTATAAATAATTTTACACATAATTTTATAAAGAGTAATAACATCTGTATCACTAAATTAATCGTTCAGTATCTTTTTACATAACAATTTTTAATAGACACAACAGTTTAACTTAAATACTCACTTAAAGTAAATTTTATCTTCTCGGTCTTAATTTTGTATAGTTTCAAATTACAACTGACTAAATATTGTTCGAAATATAATGCAATTATTATAAACATTAAAACATCTAAATGGTACCATACTACCTAGAACCTTCTCTCCTTCTCTTCATATCATTAATATATCGAGAGTTATTAAGATAAAATCAACATCAGGGAGGTATAGTACAAATAAGTGGTAACATTTCACTACATCAATACTTTTTTTCTTTAAAAACATGATTCTACGGCAAGAAAACTCTTATTAGGCCTTAGCGTATTAGCTGTCCTAGTCCAATTAAGGTCAATGTATAAACATGTACTACACAGTTCCGTGTCACGCTTGAATACGTAACATAATAAATTCTCAATGAATGTCCCAATTCAGCTGTTCTTCCTATAACGCCGTTCATCTGTTTTTTTGTCACAATACATAATTTGAACCATTTTGATCATTCCTTGTTCTTATTATTTTGTTCTTCTCATTCCACCTTTCACTAAATCGTATCGTAACCAATATATTGGCTAAGATTGTATTGCAATTTCTTTCGTATTCCCTGCTATACAGATCATTACCGTTTACAAATATTTAAAATTAAAACGAAAATGTATAAATATCTCATTAGTTCATTGAACTTTTAAGGTTTAAAATTTGAATACTGAATTCTTAATGAATTTGTAACACTGATTTCAGTACATCCCTATTTTAGTTGTAAGAATATTGAACGGAAACATTTTACATCAGTTTTGGAATATGAGATATGAGATATATTTTTTTTTTATTTCCTTAGTAGAAATTAGCTGAGTTGGTTGGTGGGTTACTTAACTTGTCTTTTCGCTGCTATCTCAACAAAATTTCATTGTCTTATATGATAGAATATAATCTTTATTTGCGAGGCTTGAAAGTTTCTAGTCATTTTATATATGATAGCATAGCTTTGTTCTGGGATATTAGTAGTATCCTGGAATACCCTACTCTGGAATCTTGACCCTGTTTAATGTGTTCCTTCACAAAAGTTATCGTATTTATATATTATAAAGGCTTATGTGAAAAAACTGAAAATATGAAGTTATAACGTTTTAATAACTATTATTCGTTTATATTGCCGATGTAGATTTTATGAGTTGTGCACTTAAGTTGAGTTATGAAAATAATCTGCCTTGACGATTAAGTCATGAAAAACCCCAAGGCCTTAGCAACGCTAAGCGTATAAAATATATTAAAAAGATTTAATATAACGTATTACGATTTTATATAACTGTCAACAGTAAACTTTTGAAAATTTGAAAAAAAGTCTTTTCGTTATTTAGAGGGAATACTATTTGATACGTTAAGGACTGATTACAGTGTTCACGATCTACAAAGTAGTAATAGTTAACTTAATAACGTAATTACAAAGAATGATTTCAATATATAAAACGTAAAAAAAAATCTTATGATAGGTCTAATATTTACAGAGATACAGCAGATTCTACTTGAAAAAACTTCCAGTTGAAAAATTCTCTATATATCTATAGTTTTATCGGACTGGTTTATTAATATTTAAAAATTTCCGCATTTTTTAGTTTGAATTTTTTATTTTTTTTATATTTTTATCACTTTCAATCTCGTTTGCATATATCACGAAACAGACTCACTCTTTATTGGCATTCTACCCAAAGAGTTTTCGCTACTGCGAAAACTAGACACCATTAAGCGCCACTTAAAACAAGTAGTCTTACTGCTCAACGAGCCTCTTTAAGTTCAACTGTGGAAACTCAAAAACCGAACCAGTTTATTGCGTGGCAACATACATACACAAATATATTGTAACTGCACTTTGTATCTACATTACACAATGACTGAATTTACAAACATTTGTTTTAATTAAAAAATAAGACTAAAACAACAACAACTGGAAATGAAATCGTAACAGACAGCACGTGCAGATATTCTTGAAAAAAAACTGTAATTTGAGGTTGCATGCCTCATAGGCGATTTGTGGGTTGTAATTACCTTACTTAGAGGTTACGCCCATTTTAAAATTGATACTTATAAAACAATTGTATAGGAATTATAAAACTTTAAATGATAATTATAATTAATTGATTTTGGTATGTAATTTACACTAACACATGAGTACATCACTTATTACCTTTTTGCAGTGTAGTGACAAACGTCAATCAGATATAATGCTAAATTCTTATGATTCTCGCAAATGATCGCTACTCAATTATTTAATTAAAGAATTCCTGCTTAATCGATAATTTAATACAAGTAAAAATTAATGAATTAATTAAACATATATATATTGTACAGTGTATATTATTGCCAACAATAATCGTAGATAATATTTTACAGTAATTTAGTTATCTATTTTATTTTTTATGTTATATATTACATTTTAAAAAACTATTGTATGAATACTATAGAGCGTAAATAAGATACGATGAATAAGATAAAATAAGTAGGATAAGATAATTGAGATAAGATAAGTATTATAACAGATACTGTGAGAAAACAGTATAACAGTGAGATAAGTATTATAGGATAAGTAAGATAAAATTTATTTTATAAATTGGAATTTTGAATTTCACAATAATAATTTTAAATGTATATAATGATTTGCTCAAGTTATTAATTGCCAAAAAAAGATAATTTATCTTTGTGTACTTCCAGACTAATTTTACAAACATAATTATATTGTATATAGTGTTAGATACCATAGCAAGAAAGAGGTAAAATTAGTCTTATAATTTGTGGGTTTAAATATGAAAATGATAGTTTAAATATTTATATTTGCATTAAATTATTATAATATTGTAGATTCGCGCGTGGCATATACCGACGAAATTTTTGTTCAAATGTATATATACTAGAATATGTCCGCATTTTAATGTCGTAGATTCATCCGTAATATTAAACATTCCAAAATAATTTTTGTTAATATTTGCGAAATTCGATTTAAAATCACTCTATATGTAGTCAAACAATAGACAGAGAATAAACTTTCTGTCTATGCCTGTTGAGTTTTGGATTATAAAAAGAACTAATTTTTAGTAAAATATTTTCGTAGTCTGTCAAACTGTTCATCAATAAGAAAATGAAGATTAGTATAAGATCAAAAGATTTTGTAATCTTTTCTGGATTTAAATCTATATGGATAAAGTTTATCTTTAAGAGATTCTAAATTGCAATGTGATATTAAATTAACGAATAATTGTTAATATCATGAAACCAATTAATTTTCATCCACAAATTCAGTATATGTTTTTATATTATTTTTAATGATATCTCAAGAATTTATTATAGTGAAAGAAAAATTCCCGTGGTCCATAATTTCAGACATTGAAAATGCCTCCCTTGCATATTGAGCTAGAGAACATTTTATGTTTATTTTATATTTAGTATATTCTAATTTATTTTATACCAATTACGAAGTAAGCAAAGTGTGCTGAACCTAGTTTATGTTTTATTATTATTTCTAATTATTATTTTTTTTATTATTATTTATTTATTATTTTTATTATTATTTGTTATGAAATTTTTTATTTATTTTTAATTATGCATTATTTAATTACTGTTATACAATACTATTTTATGACATTTAATTATTTTGCATATTATTTTGTACAATATTATTGTTTGTAATAGTAGTACATATAAATTGTAAGCTGAATTTAATATAATATACGTACATTGAAAACATTACTATATCAAATTACTTGTATTAAATCATTTTCAATTAATATAACTGAGCTTCTAATGATCTATAATTTATGCATCTCCTATACTTTAAAGTTATCTAATAACCTTCTGATTGCTTCTTTTGTAAATGTAAATAAAAATTATTAAATTTAAGTTTTTATGCTTAAATATTTTTTGATTACTTTTTAAGTGTGAATTAAGTGTCAATTATCCACAAATGATGATCATTATTTGATCAGCAATGCTTGCACCAAAAAAAGCTTAAAATAAACAATGAACAATCAAATAAAATGATGGTTTTATCTCTTTATTAAAATATGCAAAGACAAACTATGGTATGCTAATTAATTCTTCAGTGCTTTCATTAAAAACATATGTGAATTATTTCAAGATACTTTACCAGCAAAGAAAGTGCTCAAATATCTGAAATCGATTCCAATTGTTATAAAAGTGAACACAAATAAATAACACTCAAGATAATTAATTTTTATTTACAAAATATATATTTTTGTACAATATAATATAATTAATATAATCACAATGTCTTATAAAATCGCAATTTTTTTAATTAACTAACAAGCAATTCAAATATAGTGACTTAAATATTGGTTACTTACTATGCTATACACTCAATACTAGACCATATCGTCTTAATCGTCTTAACATAGTAGATTTTAAAGTGCTTTGAGTTTTTTCTATTCAAACTGTACTTCAAATATTGCGGATAAAAAAAGCAGAATTGTTAATATGTGTAAGTTTTTTAACGTTAGACATGTTAAATTTGTTATTTCAATCAATGCTATGTTCGAAAAGTTGATTGACTTTGAGTTCTCTGTTCTAGGGGGCCCGGAAATGTGCTATGTACAGCTGTAAAATCGTTATCCTGAATTTGTTATTGCCATAACTGACCAGATTTCCCTAAAAAAGTGGAAAGACAGCTATACATTACATACGCATTATAGTTTCTAGAGTTTCCACGAAACCTTATATACTAGAGTATCTATTAAAGTAGATACTCTTTTTAATATATAAATTTAAAAGCTTACAAACATTACAATTTCTAAGTTGTAGGATTTTGGATTTAGAGATTTATTGTTCCCCCTTGATATCCGAACTCATACTCCAATTTATTTACCAGAGTCGATGAATAGAATATCATACGCCCAGATTTACGATCTGAAGACATTACTATAAGTATTAACATCAAAGTTGTGATTTTACAATTTCTATTTTCTTCTATTGAGTTCAATTTTAAATTTAGTCCTTTTTAAATAAGTTTACAAATAAAAATAGTAGTGTAGTTTTTAAAGATTAGATAAAATTTTCAAATAGTGTTTTATTAGATTTCAGTTTGAATATTATGATTTGAGCTGCATTACCTTATTTTTTATATATAAACACAAAATGTATATAAAGCAAATATCCTCAGTACCTTATATACACGCCTAACTATATCAATGCTTAAAATACACCCAACACTCTTGCTTCTCTCTACTATTTTGCAATTCTTACAACAACTGAAACGCTCAATACGTGTGTGATGAAGTCATTACCAGTAACTGCTTTTGCAAGAGAAAATTTTAAAAATTCCAGCAACGGTATTTTTCTCTGAATGCTTGACACAAACATATATGCTTCCGCAGAGCTGTAAAAATTTTACTAAGGAGCCGCAATTCGGTATGTTAAACAACAAAAACACGCGTTGCGTGGGTTAAACCTATTGTATATAAATGTGTTCGATGTTATGGCCCACATGTGCCATATGCCACCCATCTACCATGTATACTAATAAATGTCAACTGCTTTACGCTACTGATACTCGTATGTAGTATCACCTTCAGCATATGAACCGATACCTGGCTGGGTGGACAATTTAAATGGACCCACTGGACTTATGGTTGGGGCTGGTAAAGGCGTTATACGTTCAATGTTAATCGACACGCGTCAAAAATCTGAAGTTATACCAGTGGATTATGCTATTAATGGTCTTGTTACCATACCATACAAATTCAGCATTGAGGATCGGTATTTTTAAACGAAACCTTATATAAAACATTTTGAAGAAGATTAACATTTCTAGACCAAACGACATACCGGTCTATAACATCACATGCGCTGATCATCGCAAAATTCCGTGGGGCGAGGTAATTGAATTGAGTAAAAAAATTGGCTATCAGTATCCGGTTGAGGCTGGACTATGGTATCCAGACGGCTGCATAACTACTAATCGTTTTCACCATCAAATAAATGTATTACTTTTTCACTGGATGCCGGCTTACTTTATAGATTTTATACTTTTTATATTAGGACAAAAACGTTTGTAAGTTATTCATAACCTCAGCTAAGGTCTATTATGTTATATCATTTTTAAAAATGGAACTTTTAGTAAGTATGTATATAATGTCTATTTGACTATCATTAGCATGATACGCGTACAGAATCGTGTACAAATCGGATTAGAGGTTCTACAATTTTTCACAATGCGTGCTTGGGACTTCAAGTCCACTGGATATGCTTCACTCTGGAACATACTGTCGGAAGCTGATCAGAAAATGTAGGTAAAACCTTAATAAAAAAAGTTATTAAGGCACTATAATTTTGTCCACATATAGTTTTAATATGAATATGGACCCAACGGAAGATATAGAAATGTATATGGTGTCGTGTGTGCAAGGTGGACGACAATATTTGCTAAAGGAATCACCAGAGTCTTTGCCACGAGCACGTAGACAATTAAAATTGTAAGCTTAAGGTTAGAAAGTTCTGAATATATACATATAAAAATGTGTTTATAGAATGTATTT
>NC_051847.1:82834743-82859436 GCF_002237135.1 Teleopsis dalmanni | reverse complement strand
ATTGCATATATTAAAATAAATTAAATTTACAAATATTAATTGTTAGCAAAACGCATTTATCAATTAAAATCAAAATTCATGTACAGGATATAAAAAGTATTTAAACATATGTAAAAGCAAATAAGAATATACTTCAACGTTTTTGTGACTATTAGATTATCACACACCTCAATGAAAGAAGATATTTTTCCAATGAACAATTAAAATTTAAGTAACGTTAGATTAGGTTGGTCCTTTAACAACAAAGTTCCCTCTAACTCAAATAATAACCCATTGTTATACCACCGATGAAACAATATCTGCATACCACATCTGCAGTACCACCCTAAAGCTTAAAGTCTAAAGTACCTAGCACATCCCACTGAGAAGAAACGACTCTTCTTTTCAAGTAAAAAAGAATTAAACTGATAAATCTATAAATATGCTTATATCCCTAAATTAAATAGATATTATATTTAAGCTATTTGAGCCAGTGCACTTGAGCACTTTTACTCTTTCGTAACTCGGGGTATTTTCAAAACCCCAAACCTACGCATTGACTGCATTATTGCTTATCACTTCATCAGACTAATCAATAATTGACCTTAGATCTGCATACCTCCCCGAGAAGCCTGTAACCATTCTGAGATTTGATAACGCAGTGTTGGTAAGTCTGTCAGTTTTCGCAAATAATTTCAGGGATCTATCCTTTATGTATTTTTTGATGGGATCAATCTTGAGGTTCCTGAGGATATCATTCGTCCTAATTTACCATGGTACCTTGAAAAGTCTTCTCAGAGCCTGGCTTTGTGCAATTTTTAGCTGGCGAATAGTAGTGCTTGAAGTTTTGCTAAACGCTACACATCCATATAGAAGTGACAGACGAATTATTTGGTTATATATCAGTTTCCTGTTCTTAGCATTGTGATTTTCATTTCTGAATAGCGGTTGGAGGTGATGAAGAATTTTGGCACAGCTAATTCTTTTCAGTTGAACATGTTTTAAGCCATGTGAATCGTTTGTCCAACGTGATGCCGAGATATTTAACGCTATCCTCTCAGTTTATTAACATATCACTCACTCTCACTCTCGACAGTGCTTTAATTTAAATGATGATAACTTTGTCAGATCAGCTAGAAAAAGATCATTAAAGATTTTGTACCCTTTTCTTGCCAACGATGGAAACTGACGAGTAAACTATGCTGGATTAAAATTATATATATTTTCTTGCTAAATTGAAGCTTTCTTTAATAGAAGAAACGATAAGAGTTATATGCCATGAGGGGAGCATAGCATAAAAAAAATAATAATAAACAATATACAGGCTTTCAAAATAAACTACTCATAACATTTTGATCATATTTTCTAATAACAATTTATCAATTCAAATACGGATCATCCTTAAAGAATTTATATCAAACATCATTCTTTGAATACACATCAACATCATTACAATTTATGTAGATGTATACATTCTTTTTAGTTATTCTATGAAAAATATATAAAGATAAAAAAGAACAAAAACAATCTAAAGATCTGGTTATTTTTCATGCAAAGAATATTTATGGTATTTATATCAAAATTATAACCATCGATACAGAATTTCCTATTATTGAACTCAACGATCATTATCTTTTAATATTTGTTATTTGTGAATTTAGGAACATAATCGAGAGCAATTATATTATAGATACCATTAAGGATGTTAAATTGCGATATTCACGTCATTAGTTTTATTTAGTTTTTAGTCCTTACAATACAGTGAAAAGTTAATAATTTTTAAAAGTTGTTTAATATTTATAGAAAAAATATTTCTCTGGAAAAAATGCACGATTCCAATTCCCTAGACACGTCCATTTAGTAGTCAGTTTTTTTAACTACTCTATTTTTTACTACTCTATATATTAACACAGCTTGTAAATTTCACACCCATTATGCACTAATAGCAGACAAAAGGATTCTAAAACGGTTAATGACATTAACTTTTAAATTAAGCTATTTTTGAGATTTATAGATGTTTTTCACAATTATTTTAATAGGTTATTAACGATATGTACCATAGTCGGCGTATGAAACCTGTATAACACTAATTTAATGCATTCAATTAGCTGATGTATGAAATATACGAGCATTAAAACTTTCAGAGGAACCACAATTATCTCATTTGAAATAATTATCCTATATTTGATATAATAAGAATAAACTTTATCTTTTTTCTTTTATTTGTCAGCTTTAAAATTTCAAGATGCAGTTTACTGCATTTAAATATTTTTTACTTTAAAAGATAGAAATAGATATTAATAGTAGGTTGGTTCCCAAAATAACGAATCACTGCGATTATGATATATATTTTTGGCAAGAACCGACTCTAACTGATGAGGTTATCGTAATATCAGATGGGATGCCGGTTTAGCTTTTTATTTTGTTCCAGATCAAAGCCAGATATAGACAAAGAAATTGAATAGAAGTCTTAATTGCATTCAAGTGGAGTTAACATTTTCTCATTTTAGACATACCCACTTTGGTGAAATAATAACACAGGGCATAGTGACTCATCAGACAAGCTATAAGTGTAAAGAATTCCTTTGTTTAAAAAGTTTCTTATCAATCATATTTGTACCGTTGCATTTATACACGTATCGTGTATATTAACTTTGCAAACCAATTTGTCCAGGCCTCCACTTTTTCACCGCATTTCTTGATGTCTGCTCTATTTATTATCCTAGTTTTTACTTAATAAATAGGACAGACAACAAAAACTACGATGAAATAGCCGTCTGGACACAGATCGAAAATGAAGAATAAGGCTTACAATGCCAATATAAAAGAGACTCTTCCCTAAGTAATGCTAGAACGGTTCCGGGGAGGTATGTGTATCGTTGTATTCTACATTTGACGCTGATAGGGAGTGAGTCACATCATTCCGACGACGGTTGGTTTAACGGTGCATCAAGCATTCCACCTCATCACCCTAAAAAAAAACTTACTAGCTGTGTGATAAAAAGTGACCGTTGCGAGAACAATATATTAAATTTAATTAATTTTACAATGGTAATTAGTATTATCATTGTAATTTAAATTAATATAAAAATTGAACTATTCAGTTTGCAATTTATACATTTTAAATTATTTATTTGAATAAATGAATAGGATCACTCTTAAGAACCTAAGTGGATCAATCTTTATGGATAGTTAAAAAATTTAGATAGCCACAATTTATTTACAGCATTTAATATTGTTAGAATTGTTGTTTCACTACTCCACCCTAGTACGGTGGATGCAAGAAAAATCCATCACACTTAAAAGTAATTTGAAATCAAAAAACTAACTGTATCTTCGAAAACATTATTAATTTTATTTGAAGCGTTCATGATACTGCCTATCTTCATCGATAAAAGTCATTGTATTTAATATGCGAATCCTTCTTCGCACATGTCATTGCTTTGTACAGTCACTTAAACAGTCGCAATAACATGCTGAAAGTGCTCACAAATTATTTTTGGTGTAAAGATTAAGAAAAATTGTCACATACAAAACAATTAGGGAGATATGTTGGTGTCATGTATCTTCAGACTGGTCCCACAGCGCTGCTATTGCAAGTCTGAAGTACACCATCTTCAAACGGAATTAAAATGGTTAAAAAATAAAAGTAGTTAAACTTCAAGTAACTCCTTTTGTGTGCCGCACGTAATTCCGTCAATTCGTTTCATCGTATCATGACTACATTCAGACCTACAACAACGGCGATATCAGTGAACTTGTGAACGTATAAAGTTTGCGTTATAGGTATTAAGACAATTGGCTCTACTTTATTAAGGTGTTGAAATTCCTTTACTAGGAAGGAATTATTAGAAATGAGAGTATTCTTAGGAACTTAATATAAGTAAAAACTAAATTGATGAGCTACTAATGAAATTAAGTATTAAAATTCTAAATAAATAAAAGATATTTACTATAAATATCTTATTGTAATTTTTCTTTTGCAAGTCTTAAGCTTGTAGTTCATAGAGGTTTCTACAGGAGATTTTTAAAAAAAAGATCTATTTTATTAGAGCATAGTGTCCTAAATCATGTAAATATCTTATATATAGATATTTCTTTAGCAATCATATCAAAACTCTAGCACAACAAGACTAATATTTGTGGTGTGCCCTGAATTAATAATGAAGTTAGGTCAATTAATTTATTTTGAGTTACTGTTACTGTTACGCATATGGCAATATACAAAATCGAATCCAACTTTTTTACTAGTTGTTCTTGATTTTCATATAAACAATTCCTACATTAAACCTTAATATTTGAAGAACGAAAGTATATAGGAATAGGAGACTTTTAAAATGCGTAGCCAAATTGGTGCGTTCCAGAAACAGGAATTGTACTCCAACTTCTAATAGTAAAAAATTAAATGATGAAATGATAAAATTCAACGAAAGGAAAGATTTCAATATGCAAACATCTATCAAAAAAGCAAAAGAATATCAACAACAAATTCAAGATCATATTTGTATATTTTTACTCAACGAAAGCAAAGATTTGAATGTGTGAACACCTATCAAAACAGCAACAACAATAATCACAAAACTATATTCGTATATTTTTAAACAAAATTGATGTTTCAAAAATTGTTCAAAAATTATTTATGTAATATCGTAGTGATTGTCGATGAATATTGTTTCGCAAGTTACATATCATATCACTTATCATTTTGGAGAAAATTTTAAATTAAATTAACCTTTCTAAGAAATACAAATTTTAAATTTTTAAATGAAATAGTTTTTTTCGTTAGAAGGATTCGACGAGCAAAGAAAAGACGAGAATAGAATTTTAGTTAATTTATTGAAATTTGACTGACCATACAACGTTGTTTCGAGTTTTGACAAGTACTCATCATGTAGGGTCTTAGGACCACTGATTTATTTTTTCCAAATAAATACAAAATATATTATAGACCCAACCAAACATATGGTGTATATAATATTTCGTAAAATGTGTGTGGCAGTAGAATTAAACGAAATTGAACAATATTTTGTTTTTAGTAACAAATATTTGTACTCACCTGTTTATTATTTATATCAAGTATAAAATTAAAATACACCACACTACGCTAATGTTTTCATTATTTGTGCAACTTTGAAGTCTTTTTAGCTTATTGTTGAATATTTACTACAGGATTTGTAATTAATTAAGCTGCAGCTAACACTGAATCATTGAAATGTCCTTTGGAACTTCTAAACAGCTTTACTCTTATAATTAATTTCAATGATCAATTTCTTTTTAAAAAAAATTATACTCTTCAGTGCGAAATTTATAATTATAAACTTATTTGCTGTCAGTATTATATATCTAAATATGCTTTTAATTTCAATTATGTTAAATTCAAAGGGTTTAGGAACAATCGCAACTACAAAAAAAAAAAAAATAAAAATTATAATTTATATATACAAGGAGTATAATTAATATATATGCTTTATAATACATACTAGATATAGCAGATATTGTATTTGACGTCAAGGTCACTTGTTATATCGTAACAACTAAAATTCAAGTTCAACAGCAACAATTGTAATAAATTTGTCAGCAACAAAATAGCTGTAATCTTAGTAGCTAGCAGTGGCAACAGATCGGAACTGCATCTAAGCGATTTAGTTTAATAAGTTAGCGTGAGTGTACTGCGAGAATTTCCATTGCGTTATAATATGCAACCATTGTAATATAATATATGAAAAAAATTATAAGTCATCATCGTAAAACGTACGACAGCAGCAGTCGAAACAATAACGTGTAATATATGCCGCACGAAAATGGTTAAAACAACTCCATAATTTATAAAATTTTGTTGTTAATTTGAAAGCAAAAGCAAAACACTTTGGCTTAATATCAGCAACAATGTAGAACTGTGTACAATGTGTGCTGTAGTTGCACCACCCCACTTTCAAACATGTCTCCTTTTAAAACATAAACACGCATGCACTTTACTGGTTCTTATTGATCGGCATGTAGTCGACAAATATGGCATGACAGTAACACTAGGAAATCTCGATAATAATGACTATGATTCATCATAAAAAATTGACTAAGATATCAATATTATATATTTTAATGAAAGCAGTGTGTGTTTACTCATAGTTTAACAATTAATTTTTTTACAATTTCAGCCCGAGTACTACAAGGACGCTCCACATTTCCGACGCGTAGGAGACGGTCCTGAATACAGACTAGAAATACCAAGCGCTAAACTAGATTTTACAGGCACTTATTCAGTTATTGCCACCAATTGTCATGGAGAAGTAAAAGCTGTAATTTCATTGCAAATCTATGCTAAAGGTAAATAGTTTTTGCATTAGTAATATTTTGTTCCAAATTGAACCTTTATTAGAATTATTATTACTTTAAATATGTATTAATCAGGTAAATTGTAAACCTTCACAAGCCGAGGAAATACGACATCCTTCCAAAAATCTTCCACGGCACCCAACAATCCAGCTACAAATTCCATATCAGCTTGTACCCAAACATAATGCAAAGCACCAGTTGTATCAAATGTTGGACTGAGGACACAATAGAGTGCTTTTGTGACATTAGCCATATACATTTGTATTTGAATTTGTGCCATATATTTTGGTGCAATTGTTTCTCTTTTTTCAAGATATTTTTCAAATTCTTCTTCAGTCTTAGGCGCTTTAATTTCTACGATATGATCATCTGTTATGCCATCGGGTGAAGCAGATATGTATGGATAATTTTCACTTAATATGAGACCACAATCTTCATAGGTTTTGTTTTCAAGTTTTTCAGTCTGCTTTAATATAAAGCGTTTATGTTGTTTTAATTGTTGACGTTCTTCACAATTTGTTTCACGATCTTTACAAAAAAGCATTTCCATAATACGATCATCATCAGCGCTGCTTTTACGTGTAACAATTCTATGAATTAATGAGCAGCGAAGTCGCATATATTGAGATTCTAGCCATAAGTGTGATTTGTAACTTGTTCTTGTAGCTTCGTTTAATCGCTCAAATAAACCCTTTTTTGCAACCTCTTCCATATGCACAAGAAAGCTGGTTACGTCTTTAACTTTGTTAGAATTAGAATCTAGCAATGTATGATGTACAAATAATGGTTCAAATTCGTTATGATCTGGCCTACAATGACTGTAGAACAATGAACTATCTAATCCCTGATTAAACATACTATCCAATACAGCATTTAAGAATGCATTTCCTTCTCCATCGGTCACAGCAGATACTTCCATATCGGCCTCAATACGCAAATCATCACAACCAACTTCATCACGAATACGGACTGCCTCACTTCGTCCACTTTCTACTAATAATTCTGCTTCAGTACCCCAAAAGTTGCGTATAGCAGGTGTATCAGTATCTGTACTCTTACGATACAGCCAAAAGATAAACGCCATTATGTGACTGCATGAATCTGATAAGTTTTATTAGTTTCTTATTAGTTTTTCAAATAAAATACATATGTATATATGTACACAATATAAATACCTTTTTTTGGACATTGTTCACATTCGGCTGAAAAAATTTCTTCTTTTCGTAAATTCACCTTGATAGTAACATTTGCCTGTTTGCTAACAATTCTTTTATCTTTATTAAATGCAATGGCACGTGCCTCACACACATCTCCAGTTGTACGGACTTGTACATAGTCAATAAGCAAATCATCGTTTTGTGCAAACCTTTAAATATAAAAAAAAATTTATATATATTTTCAATATTCATACAAGTATATACTTACATAGGCGCTCCGCTGACCGGTTGCTTATTTTTAGCTGCCGTTTTCGTTACAAAACTACAAACCATACCGCTGTGAATAACTGGTATATTGTTAGCATCTCCTTTACGAAAACCGTTTTCTAGTTTAACACGTATTACAATCATTGTAATTAAAATAAATTCGAAAATGAAATTTGTTTTATATTATATTTTGTGCACAAATATAACACAGGCAAGCTATCAATTCTTGTGTCAAAGATTATGTTGGCACTACTGCTTACGTCAGTTGTCACTAAAAATAAAACTGAAAATAGTGATGCCAAGTCGAATAATTTTATTTTAAAAAAATTTGAAATGTGTTTAGGACTTAGTATTTACATATTATTTATGCATAATATTTTTTGCCTTATGTATATATTTATTTAAGTATTTTTAAATAACTATTAGTTTAGTAATATTTATAACTGAAAATAATTATATTGCATTATTGCTGCCTTGTTGTTGTTATTAATACTACATATGAATTTATTTTATCCGAAATGATTATTGTATGAAAATGATTATAGTAATATAAAAAGTATAAATAAAAAAAATACAAAGATCATTTCTTAAATATATAATACACTACTGTGGCTTTAATAATTATTTTTATGAGTATTTTTCACTAATTTAACGTTATTACTTGATTATGAATTTCAAATTACTTATAAGCTTATAAGTAATTTAAAGTAATTATTTGAGTTATGAATTTATTTTAAAATTTGGACAAAATAGTTGCGTCGTGTTATTGCGTTTTAGGTATATACCGAGATAAAATAAATTTTTTTGTATGCTTAATTTATACAAGAATATTATTATTAACAAAGTTGTAACGTAATTGTTAACTATGGTCGTGTGCGAGTTAGGCTAAGTTGATGCTAAACCAAATGGGAGATTTTTTGGGATTTTTTGCACTGCACACATTTAGCCATTTATCAACACGTACCGACACATCACTACATTATCGGCTCATCTTAGAATTTCCCTCATTTAGAACGGAACTTAGCCTAACTCGCACACGTCCTATATATCTAATTAAAATTGTAGAAGCTATAATTATTATATGGCCTTAATACTATGTTTAGACACAGCTTAATTTCTGAAAAATCTTAATTTCATCTACGTTTCAGCGAAATTAAGTTTGTTTTTCCATACAAAATTCAATTTTAAGGTTAGAACGAAATTAAGGAAAATGGTCTTAATTTCGTTGAAACGAAGACTGAAATTTAGGGGCAATTCATATATAAAGATAAGTCGAGGTAAGATAAGTTGAGATAACGAAAAAGTGACATTCTTTTTTAAATAAATGTCAGTGACAGTTGTCTTTAATAAAACTGGGAAAATATTTTGAAAGTAGTGCAAATTTGAATATAAAGAAAAAACTGTATATGTTATTATTTTAAAATAGAGTGAAAAATAAGAATTCACATACCTGAAATCCATAAAAGCTAATAAAATTACTGAATGCCATTCTTTATAGTTACTTTTAAATTTAAGTAAACAAAAAACATTTAATTTTCTTAAATTGGAACAATATGAAAACTTTCGAAATTAACTTGATTTCATTTTTTCGCAATTAAGGAAATTTGGCTGTCTGAAAATAATATAAGCTTATCATATGTACAAGTATATTAAACATGCCAATTTATATGAAATAAGTAAAAAACGATATTTCACATACTTTTAGGCTGCGGTTACACTGCATGTGCAAATTGTGTTGTGTTCGTGCGTATGTTTTTTCTTGCGAATACTTCGCATGTTGCGGTTACATTGGTTGCGAATTTATATTTCTGCTTTGTTTGTTTTGAAAACAACATAGAATAACAACCGTTGTTATATTATTTATTAATTTCAAATAACAAAACATGAATTTTGTACACATTTGGTGATTTTTATTTATCAAGATATACAAATTGAGAATTTACCCGTTCCTCAATTAACGAATTTAGCAAATCGCAAACTATTATATTATTAATTATAATTAATATATAATAATAATATATATATAATATAATATAATATATATAATAATATAATAATTAAATATAAGAAGTAGTTCCAAGACCTGTTCCAAGACAATAGACGCCTGCTAATTTCATTATTTCCACCTTCGATTTCGCGCGAACGAATAAATTTGAAACAAAATATTTTGTTTAATCAAATGTTTGCATGAGAAAGACAACACGTCGCGGGAATAATTCTCAGTAACTTTAACCACTCACATATGTATGTATTTTTATTTTTAATTTTTGAGTTGTTCGATTGAAATAATTATAAAGTCGGTTTTTTCTTTTAAGAATTTTAACTTTTATTTCAATGGATATTTTTAGTATATTTTTATACGTATTTTGATAAATTCACTTTTGTCTTCATCAGGAATTCCTAATATTGTATTAGGAATATTGTATTGTATTGTAATAATATTAGGAATTCTTCTGATGAAGGCAAGAGTGAATTTGTCAAAATACGTATAGAAATATATGAAAAATAACGATCGAAATAAAAGTTGAAATTCTTAAAAAAACACTGACATATGATTACGATTGATTTGTTCGTACGAACACGCAAGACAATAAATAACTGCAATTGCTTTCAAAAAATGTAAACGTGCTGTTTCCAAGAAAATTTAATTTATTTTGGCGCTTAAAACGAGTCATTATTAAAAGCGAAGTAAAGTTTTGTCTAGGATTTCCAATAGGTAATAATTATTAAAATTTAAAAGTGTGTTGTATCTTATATTATACATTGATAGATACGATGGAAAGCAAAAATAAGAATATTGAAAACAACACAAATGTTGAATCTTACAATCAACAAAATACTGCCTTAAATGTTCGGTTGCCACGCCTGTCACCAAGTGCTCAATTGGTATTTTTAGATCATGGTTATTCTGCCATTTCTAACTCTAGAACAAACCCCACGATTTTGGCAAATGATCCTCAAGTGTTCAATTCTCAAGTGCGTCTTAGTCCTACGAGTGCACATGGAAAAAGACCATACGCGTTGATGTCTGGTACTAGTCTAGAAAAACAAATGGAAGATTTAACTATTGAACCTGAAAAAGATACTCAGGACACTAGTTCCGGTATTGCTAGAGATAAATAAACTCATATTACACCTTTTGAAGCTAGAAATTTCAATTATGTTTCGAAAATGATTAGGATAAGATTGTAAATAAAATAAAAAGGAAACGTTAAACTCTTCAATATAAACTTCGATGATGTTTTATGTGCGTAGAAATGAAGTCGTTTATATTATGTTGAATAAGGAGCATTCCTGAAAAATATATGTCACATGCTATTTAAGTAATAAAATATTATATAAGTATTTTTGTTCATAAAGAGAAATTTTATTTTATTAATGACAATATAATTCATTTATTTGTTTAAAATTATTTACACATTTTAGGTTATGTTATGATTTATGGATATTTCAGACTGAAACCACTTTTTGTTAAACTTAGGAGATTACCATACAATGGTATATTTTTGGCTAATATGTCTTGATATGTGGCTGATTTGTTTGCTATTTTATGCTTCTGCACTTGTTATTTTTCTAAAAAGACGTTTAAAGTACGGGACTGGCATGACCACTCCGGATATTACATATTGGGTTATCCATAAGAATATTGCAGGGTACAGTTCTACAATTTATAATAATACTCGAACATGGTCATACCAACAAAATTGATGAAGACTGTTCGAACCATAAAGTGTGTGATGTTGATAATTATAAAAATCAATCCCCAGTAAGATTATTTTTTATATAGGTTGACTAAATTGTGGAAATATTGTTTGTAGATGTAATAAGACAAAGGAATTGTGTTGGGTATCGTGTTTGCAGGTCTTGAAAAAAAGAAAACGTAATCGCTAAACATACCAAAGCTCATTTTTAAATCGTGGATCCACTATAACATTCTGGAGCTTAAAGTATGGTAAAAACAGAGGATATAAAAATTGGAAAATACTTGAAATAAATCAAAGGCAGCTAGGAAGTTGATTACTGATTTTTAGTATATAAAAAACATATTACCAATATATGTACAATCCGTATATGTGTGATGTATCTGTGATATTTTATGCAATATTACTGGATGAATTAAATATAGTAATACCGCAAAAAGCTTCTACTTGCAAAGACACCGAGTAGAGTATTCCCAAGACAATGCACCAATTCATATGATAGTCATTATGGCTTAAACTCACAAAATATGGTCCAAATTATTGATCATTCCTTTATGAAGGAAGAGTATCCTGAATATCACTATATTCAAAGTGTTATTAGAAGTGATGTGATAAAGTTTTCACGAACACAAATATAAAAATTAATGATAAATTTAATCAAAATTAAATAATTTGAATATAATAATATATTAGGATAGGCAGGCATGAAGCATTTGTTCATAATCTTAAACATTTCGTATAACTGCCGACTAAAATTCAGTTTCCATAATCTTCATAAAAGCGTATGAAATGCGTTACCCGAGTGTTACATTAGCTTCTAAAAATATTCAGTTTACTATTATTAAGTAATTTGGATCTTTCAGCTAAAATTTTTACTTTTCTAAAGTTGACTAAAATTTTTTTTTGAAATTTCAGATATCCTAAGGCAAAAAATGGAGAAAGGATCTATAAGACATGGGTAAGACATTAAAAATACAAAATTATTTTATTATAAATTTAAGTGTGAAATTAACAATATTATTTAAATATTTAAATACTCCATAGAAATGTTGAAACCCTTCCACACTTTATAAGGCATTTACGTAACTTACGCTGTTGTGATGGTGACTCCATAACTTTAGAATGTCATGTGGAGGGATTACCAGAACCATATATTATTTGGGAAAAAGATGGTCGAGTATTGCCAAGTGATAAAGAGTTTTCGATGTCCTATGATGGTATAAAAGCAACTCTAAGCATACCTCGCGTTTACCCTGAAGACGAAGGAGAATTCACATGTGTTGCGAAAAATAACTTAGGTCGTACGCTTTCCTCAGCTTGTATTATAGTCGATGTACCAGAGGAAAAAGAAAATATGTTAAACAGACAATTATCCCGGCCAACTGGTTTGCTTTCAGCAAGCTCTACGCCAATTTCAACTCCACGTTCCACACCAAATAGAAGCTTTTCACCTATGAGGCTTTCATATCGCAACTCAAGCATTGATATTGGTAGCAGTGAACAAAGACGCTATACTGCACAACAGCAGACAATTTCAGCTCCTAAATTTTTAGCTATACCACATAGTCGAGTTGTAGAAGAAGGTGATAGTGTACGATTTCAATGTGCCATTGCTGGTCATCCAACTCCATGGTCCACATGGGACAAGGATGGTATGATCGTAATACCAACCACACGTATATCTGTGAAAGAAATAGATGATCTACGTTTCTTAGAAATCGATGAGGTGACATTTGATGATGCTGGCTTATATCGTATAACTTTAGAAAATGATTATGGTCGAATAGAAGCTACGGCACGATTGGATGTTATTTGCAGTAGGCGTTATTCAAAATCACCTTCTTCACGTAGTGTAAGAGCTTCGTCTTCACGACGAAATGCTTATATACGCCGTCGAATAATGGGACCATCCACTGCAATTGGTGGGCGCATGGCACTCGCTGCAGGTTTTAGAGGTTCTTCAGTTCCAGCATGTAAATTTTATCATAATGATTCTGAGCTTTTGGAGTCTAATAGAGTTCATATCGAGGTTTTCTCAAACGAAGCAGTTCTTTTTATTGACAATTGCACATATGATGATAGTGGTACATATACATGTATTATTGAAGGCGACCATGAACCAATAACAACTACAGTTGATATCATTATTCATGACCAAAAATTAATAAAATCGTTTTTACCTAAAGAACCCCGTATTACAAAACATTTGCCGGAAGAAACGCAATCAGTTGAAAGAGAAACTATTGATCTTAGTTTTGAGTTTGATTGCAGTTTACCATATAGTTATGTTTGGACTCGTAATGGAGATGTCATAAATGATAGTGATGATTTCAAGTAAGTACAAAAAATGTTATGGTAAATTTTAGTATCAAGTAATATTTTATTGTGCTGGTTTCGTATGCAAATATATTGAAATATTTTAAAATTGGAGTTATAAAAATTATTTAAAAAAAAAAGAATTTGTTATATACTTGTTTTGTTAAAGTAAGTTTTATGAAATTTGTTGATTGTCTGTTGATTGAGTGGGAGAAAAAGAGAAAGTGGTAGAAAGAGGGAGGAAGAAGACGTAAAACAGAGAAATGAAGAAAAAAGTTAAAAAAAAATTATTAGTTATTAAAGAAAAAAGTATGATAAAAGGTCAAGATTAATAAAAAATTAATCAAAATAATTTAAAAATATTTTAGAGATTGCTACACAGTTATAAGAATATTTCTGATCTGTATTATATTGCTAGAAATTGTACATATATTTTTTCTATGCGTATAAATAAAGACAAAAATTCGCAATTAATCAATCAAAAAATTATTTTTAAAAAACTAAAAATATGCCATAGACATTGCTATATAGATCTAAGAATGATTCTGATCTATAGTACAGAAAAGTATATATATTTTTTCTATGCATTTTAGTTATATTGATCATGGCAATGGTATACTATGTTTACGTATTCATGATGCATTCGATCTGGACTCTGGAATTTATGCTTGCAAAATAACAACAATTGATGGTTATAGTTGCTGCACTTCTGGTCAATTAACAGTATTTGAAAGCGTTGCTGATGACACTCCAATATTACTTAAAACCCCACTCCCTGCAATAGCATACCTGGGCTCTAAGGCTTCGTTCTGTGCTAAAATACATTCGAGCGGTAAACAAAGACTACCTGTTGAAGCAAACTGGTACGTTTGTGGACGTAAAGTTACTGTGGCTGACTCACCTGAACTTACGGTAAGCGAATAAGTGTGTCACTTGTTGTTTTTGTTGTATAAAAATTCGTATCAATATTGTGGTTAGCGAGAGATACGTAATTTTTATACGCTAAGTTAAGTAAAGTATTACGAAAAATTGTACAGGGTGTTTATCGAGTCATCTATATAAGTAATTTGTTAACATTTAAAAAAAGAGAACGATTCCAATACATGATTCATAGATTGAAACAAGACATTCATCGATTAATTGATTTCATTTAATTAACTACATAATATATGTTATGTATAGAGAATGATGGACCCTGTAAAAAATTTCACTTTTTATTTTGGTATATCTTACACTTTTAATTTTATTGTTGGTTATTAACAAAAAAACTACACAAACAAAAATTGTGAAAAGATGACGCTAAGTACTCAGTGACCCTGTTGTGTCGCAGAGGTATTCATATGCAAATTTTTACGGCAATTTGTCTTACCCACAATTTTTGTTTTAATAACGCACGCGACAGTAGTACAAATTCCAAAAATATCTTTTAAATTTTACACGCACTTGCATGGGACTGTAATACCCCCTAATTGGATGGTTTTTTCTCTAATAACATGAGACGAGATTATGATAAATATTCAAGATATTTAATTGAAAAAGAGAATGTTTCGAAAAGGTTTAGAAAAATTCATTAAATTTAGTTACAACGCTCATATATATCTGTAATCTTTATTATAAAAAAAGTTATTACTTCTACGTGTAGACTTAGATAAGGTTATGATATAAAAATATTTTCAGATTTTTTAAATTAATTTTTAATTTATTTAATCACATATGACTATTTACCCATTATCTCTATTTTTTTATACAAATCCGTTAATTCCATTTATTGAAGAATAGTTTATTATCATATAAGATTAGATAAATATGAGTATATTCATTGCGCACACCTTCTACATTATAATATTAGAGAAATTTGAAACTTTGAAAAATTAAATCATTTAGAATAATTTTGGTTTAAGTCTGAAAGAAGATATTTCTATTATCGCAAAGATATCACAGTGGCATAAACAGTTGTCATTACCACTGAAGATGTTGAGTTTAACATCTGTACAACCATTTCACTACAGTTTACGATAATTAATAATGTCGAAAGCTGATGGATACATTGAAACGAAGAATCCATTGACAAATCATAAGTATGGCTTTTAAAACGTATACGTTTGGATAAGTGGTTAAAGCACAAGTACTTATTTGCGATTAAAAACTCTATTGTATAATATTTTTGTAATATTTTTGATTTCTGATACGAATATAAGTTTTCTAGTATTATTTAAAATTTGTTCTTAAATTGAGTACTCTCTTAATTTGTTTTTTGAGAGTACCCAAGAGACTCAATTGCATATTTGACGGGTATTCAAGATCCGTTATAAAAAAAAATCGATTTTAATTCAGAGCACTCATCTCTAATAAAATAGGTAGAATTTATTATCAATTTTATTCGCATATGATCTGAGAAGCCATGTTAAACATTTTCATCCGCATTACAGAGTTTTGTAAAAGATGCCCAAACCTGTAAAAAAAAATATTTTAATAATATAATATAATATTTTAAAGTTTGTTCTTAAAATACTTGTATTTTTGCTACTTAAGATATTTTTAATTTTGTTGAATTTATTTATTTTTATTTATTAACACAATTATTTATAAAAATTTATAAATTATATAAAGTAATCACAAAGTCAGTCATCCTATTAATAAAATTAATAGGAATTTATTTAGAATAGAATTAGATTTATTCTGAGGTGAGTAGTTGAGTAGTTCACTGAAGGTAATCATCTATTAATTTAAGCAACTCATATTTGCTTGAATTTTATAAGCCACATTTTTAAATTAGCTCTTCTGAGAAAGTAAAAAGAACTAATATTATAAATAGGATTAATATTTATTTTGTAACACAAATAAAATTATTCCACTATGTTTGTCATTTATTCCAAATTATATAGTGCCACTCCCACTTTTAACAATTTAGTCAGAACTGATCAACTTTGAACAACCTCAGCATATAACTCAGACTCAGTTATTATTGCTAAATTTTATATCATGTTTTCACTAAAGCTAAAACTACTTATGTTAACGAAATTAAAATTTTGTCGTTTCCATCGGTATTTATGCTTGTGATATAGCTTATTTGTTTACATTTTAAATGACATATATTTAAAATTTTTTCAATATCACTTGTGGGAAATTTATTTTTATGGGTTGCATTCGACATTTTTATTTTATGAAAGCCCTTCGATGGTAAGTTATCCTCATTAGCGATCTTAATAAGCAAAACTACGTAAATGAGACAGTGTAAACATGTTAAGAGAGGCAATTATCGACATTTCTTACAACATTTGCTTTTGAAACTTGTATGGGTTTTGTATAAAAATTGTTTTTATTGCTGTACATTTGTTGAATTATTTAATTGAGATAGAGTAAAGGTTCTGTTAGCTGTGTTTTAGTTTTTGATTTGTTTTTCATTAATTTAAATTATTTAATTTAATGAATTTATACATTTCTAATTATTTTAAAAATTGAAGGTACTTCTAAATTGTTCAAAGACCACTTTCTACTGTCTCATATCACAGTTTTTGTCCACTGTGATTTAAGGACAAGATAAAACCAATGGACTCAGTCAACTATTTTGCCACTAATGCTCATAGGGTTCTTGTCTTACACTCTACCTAAAAGTTTTTATATACTTTGTTTCTGTTGACATAAATCCATTCTTAGCCCACTGTGCACGCACATATTTATTAAAAAAATTCTCACGAATTTAAGTGACGATTTTAAAGATCGATTTAATTTAAAGCTGCCAGTGTTCATATATCTGGCCACCTTCGACTCTTTTAGTTTTATTTGAATACTTCAACGGCACTGTAGTGTACTGTTAACTAATGCCCGAGCAATGTTACAGGTATTTGTCTTGTTATTATCAGTGTAACAGATCCATTTACTAATCCGATACGTTGTAATGCATGTTAATTTGAACGTGATTGAACCTCTACAAAAATGGTATTATAATTGATGTGATTTTGCGGCATATTTACAAACTTCATGTACTTCATGTACATTTTTGTCTATTATTTTTTTTTTGCATAGATAATATCGTGTTTGTTATCAGTGGAATGATAGTGAACAGTGGGGTGCTGGATTTCTGGCGGCTCATGGGTAATAATGTGTGCGTAACAAGTGATAAAATGTTTTAAGAAGACGCTTCGAAAACACTTCAAGTGTTCATAATTTTATGTGTTTCCCTACAGTTATTTGTCGATCGATTAAATGAAGCTCAACCTAATCGCTTAGGTTTGATATTTATTTTGAAATTAGTGCATTGCGCGGAACGTACGCTCCCCGTTTTCTGTCTGTGCATTGTTGCTCTACGGGCTTCTATAGTCGTTTATATATGCCAGCACCGCACTGTTCTACATTATTTACTGATGATCAGCGATTTTTAATGAACTTGCTTTCTTCGTCGTTATCGTCATTATTAATGTTAGTAGTGCGCCAATTGCTTCCAAGTCGTGAGCTCACAAAAATTCTTTCCTAATTTGTAGTGCGCGAATCTGTCGTACGTTTTGAGTTGAAATATATGGGTGTTATTGTTTTTTTTTTTTTTGTTGAGAAGAGCCATATAAATTAATTTTAAATTAAATTTTTTAAAAAATTATTAATGTTGATATAAATGTATAAGAAAAAAGTATCTCTTTGCATTAAATATCTGAGAAAAAATAATGTGCCTTGAGAGCGCACAGATGTTTTCGGCATTTCTTTTTTGTTTTGTTGCTTTTTTTATTTGTTTATTTTTTTGTGTTTTTTATATAAAAAATGTGTGAATAATATTTTAAAATAAAATTTGCATAAATTAATTTCTGTTTATTATTCCGTGTTTAGTTTGAGTCTTCCGCCGCAAACGGTTTACATGTGCTTCATATAAATAACGCCAAACATACCCAAAGTGGCGAGGTACAATTCAGCGTCTCATATCCTGGCAAACCAACACACATACGCACCTATACGAGTCTTGTAGTGCTACCAACTGCAGCTGCCACAAATGACTCTTCCACGGTGGAACATATAGAATCAACAATTTTGCCAAACGTTGAATTGGAACCAACAGATTTTCCACCTTATATATTGTTGGGGCCAGAAGATTGTACGGCACTTATAGGTGGCAGCGTTAAACTCAGCATATCATTTGAGTCGAGACCAAAGGCACAAATAAAATGGTTCAAAGCGGTAAGTACGACATAGTGATCTATAGTTGTATGCTTAATATGATATAATACATTATAGTGAGTAAAAATGTTACACATTTCTAATCAAGTTACTTTTAAAACTATTATTTTGATATTGTTTTTGGGTACTTGCTAGTAATTTCGCTAAAAATTGATTAAAAAGTGTAGACTTAAAAAAGATACTATATCCAAAAAAAGCAGAAAATCTTTTAAGGAAGCAGAAAAATCTTCTAAAAATAAGTAAATAATTTTAAACAATAAAATTCATGCAAACATTTAATCGAGAGATAGTCGAATAGGTTCAAAGATGTTAATTTGATAAAAATTTCTTCTAATGCTATGTTTACTAAGTGGCGAAGATACCTAGCTTTAAGACTTTTTCATACTAAATTTACAATTTTCTTGAATTTCACGCTTTGAATCAACGTATACGGATGACGATACGTAAAATGTATTCATAACACTATTCAAAAACAAACTCTTCTTGTAAGTAAATATGATTATGACTAAAATTACTTGCACTATTCAAACAAAATTCTATCAGTAACTCTCCATATAACACGATGAGACCCTATTTAGTTGTTTGGAACATCATGGGAACATCATTTACAAAGTGTGTTAAAGTAATCAAAACTTTTTCAAATAGATGTTTGTTGTTATTGTAAACAGCTGGGGCCCAATCCGCAGTGACCTGCATCGTTAATGTAAATACTGCCCTGACATTTATTCGAATAAATAAAGGAAGTAGTAAGTGTGTTTTATTTTAAACTTGTTATAACTCTAACGGAAATATTTTAATTGATAAACCACACACACACATACTCATCAATTTGAGTCCAATCGATCTTTCGCGCCGTCTCTTTGAATTCGTTAGGTGCCTTCACCTTCACAAAGGTCCGCTCTTATTCCGAAAGAATTCAACTCTCTTTCATATTTTCTTTACTCAACATATCCTCATTTATGTATTCATATTTGTAATTCTTTACATGTTATCTTGCATATAGATCTCCACGGGCTAGAACTAGAACAACAATAATCATTGCTGAACAAATTTTATAGTGCTAATTATTTATTCCATAGCAAAGTTTATTAGAGATGTACATGATTTCGAAATGGTACTGACCACAGGTTATAAGCAACATTGAGTCCAATCGAAGTACACGATCAGTGCTGATCTTATTTAACTGACTATTGAGATGAACAAACTATTATACGTTGAAGTCTAGAAAATACAAAAATAACATTTTTGTTTCAGTAAAAATAATAATTATTTGTGCCTTTAATTTAGCAAATCATATTTTTCCTTCAGTAAAAATAATAATTATTTATGCCTTTAACTCGGTAAGAAAATATAATTTATACCATCATCAAAAAACGCTAATATTTCATACAACTATTTTACAAATAAAAAAATAAGATTTATAATGTTTACTTCTTGACAATAGGTGCATGTAGAGAAGTTTTGAATTGACATTTTCACGACCCGGTAAGATCAATAATCCACAGTATTCACCTCACCTCAGTATTCGTGCAACTTTTATATTTCTGAAAAAAAGACATTTGTCGATGAAACGATAGCATTTTTTATCCTGTACAAAGCCATTCCAGTACAAAGTATTTTTATTATCTCAAAAAATACTAACAAATCATTTAGTATATTAAACCTAAATTTTTTTTTGTTAATTTAACTAAAATATTATACAGCATTAGATACTTAACGACAATCATTGTCTAAAAATCTCCCTAATAATTTTAATTTGTAATGGTATAATATAAAGGCAAATGCATACAGGGTGATCAAATCAGCACTATATTTTTTTGCAATTTTTTTTACGCTCTCAATAGAATCAACATTTGCGTTAAGTATTGTTTAGCTACTCATATTGAAAGGATAGACTGTTTGTTAACGTATAGAAATTGTTAAAATTTATTCCAAAAATTATTAAACTATTCAGACTACGTTTATGTGTTATTTGGAATTTTTGTTCAACAACTCGACCTAGTATTCCTAATATAATTAAATATTTGGATTAAATTGCAATATATGTGATATTAAGAATCCAACCCGTCAAAAACACAAACGTACTATTAGGAATCTGATTAATATTATAATAATATTCTTAATACTATTAATATAATATATGTAATATAATATTATAAATCAAAGTGTGGATGAAAATGAGAAAGAATACACTTAGCGTTGTTATCAAGAATTTAGACTTTTTTATAACATAATAGTTTATAATGGTTATGATGGTTTATAAAGACTTGCATTACGGGGTTTATAAAATTTAGTTGATCTAAGAACTTGAATTAAAGACTACATTTGTTATGTGGAATTTTGCAGTTAGAGTTTTGGAGTACAGAATTATTGGTTCATAAAGAAAAATTAATAGTAATGAATCTCAGCATCTGATGAAATGGATTAGTAGATAAGCATAATTGCAACATTTGAAGTGAGGAAACCCATAAATTGTTCCTAAAACACAACACAAAAATAACACTTCGTGATTTATGGTCTGGAAATGTAAGCCCTATTTTCTATTTTTTTATTTTCTATTTCTATTAACCCTATTTTCTGAGAAATAAAAATGTTATTGCAGTTACCGATTACTAGTTTTTTTATGGCATGAATTTAACGATTTCATTCTGAAATATATGTGGTTTTAATAGTGTGGTTAACATGGTATACGTCTCGTGATATATCCAATTAAATAAAAAAACAGTTGAAAACATATAGCTCTTATTTGATCACCCTTTATTTATTACAACATAACTCAAGTCAGTTACCAAAAAGAGAATTATTTCTTATGCTTCCCCGAATTTAAATAACAAATTATATTTTTTTTATAGAAAAGCCATGACTGAAACCTAAAAGTATTTTTACAAAATATTTTTTTTTGCAACATATTTGTATAAGCATTTTTAAGATTAAAAATATTTGAAATGTTTTAGTCAATAAAATACATTTGTTTTATTTAAGAAATAATTTTATTATACTAAACATTGTTTTTTTTTCGATCATATTCAGACCATACCATACCATACCATTGTATCCTTTTTGTAAAATGTAGAATTGTTACTTTTTTCAAAGTAGGATAGGGGTTTTCACAGTCATATTTGAACAACTAATAACCTTATAGATCAGAAAATAATTCTCAATTTTTGTATAATCATCAAAAATTATGAAAAAAAAATTGTAGAAATCATAATATTTTAATCAATAAAACATTATTCCAAATATTATTCCAACCATTGTTCTTTTTTTCGATCATATTCCATACCATACCATTATTCCAAAATACCGGATTTTTATTTTAATAAAAGTAAGATAGAATTTTTAAGAGTCATTTGATTGAAGAGATTTGAACACCTAATAATCTGATACGTCAGAAAATATTTTGTCGGGTCATCAAAAATATGTATAGCCTAGAGCTAGCAGAATGAAATATAAGACCCTTGTTCTTGTTTCTTTTTTTTATTTCCTGTTTGACCAAATCTGGCAGAGATTTGTGTTCTGACTTTAAGAATTAAATGCAATATAGATATTTTTGTTGTAATAGCTTCTGTTTTGTTGGTGATCGGTTTTCAAACATGATGTATATAATATGCTAGGCTGTCTTTATGGCAAACCTAATTTGAATAAATCCAAATTTTGATCTATGTTTTGTGTTTTTTTTGTTGATGTGTCCTTTGACAAATTTTAATTGCTTTGTTTATTTTAGATTAATAACTCGATTCAAAATTTTTTTAATAGCACTCTAATAGAACTTACTGGTTTTGTAGAGTGGAGAATGAAGTCGTAAAAAAATGCTAGAATCTTGCCTGGCACTTATGCACAACCGAAAAAAATAACAATTTTTGCATCTTTATCTACTGAAGAAATAACACTCGGTAAAGTAGGGTCAATATTACAATTTATTATTGCAGTTGAACTCAGAGAAATATTGGATCTGTTCCACGAGTTACTCGTAGTAACTTTGAGTAACACTGTCAGTGGCGTAACTACAGGGAAGCAACTGGAAGCAACGCTTTCGGGCCCCCGAATTTAGGGGGCCCCACTATAAATTTTTGTATTCATTGTATTTATTTTTAATAAATTCTCAAAAGTGGGACGAAACGTTTTTTGTTGGATTAACTTCATATTGCATTTTATAAAAGATACGTAAATTTTAAATTTAAAGTACATAATATGTATGTACTTCAAATAAAATATTAAACCTATTTATAAAATAAAAAAGTTTTTCTAAGAAAAATATGTGTCTTAATCGAGAGACTTATATGGAAGCTATATCTAGATTTAAACCTATTTGAAAATAATTTTGTACGTTGTCTTTTGCAAATATCAGTACTGTATACACCAAATTCCATTTGAATACCTTTATTAAAAACGGAGAAACCTCATATCCGATTGTTAAGTTTATATCACAGATACAAGAAATAGACGTCCAATTTCAATCAAACCAAATGGCTCCCGAAAAGTATGTGTGTAAAGTTTCGTTCGAAGAGTTCAAAAGCTGAGAGAGTAGTTTGAACTGAAAAAGTATATATATATTGTACTGATATATACTTAATGATATTTCCGACGTTTCCTTTAATGCGTTACGAAAATCTTGACAAACCTTATATATCCTTTTCACATTTTTTCGTGTAAAGAGTATAAAAAGAGGGGCGTCTTACTATGTTGGTAGGGGCCCCTTAGTTAGAATTTGCTTACAGGCCTAAAAAATGTAGTTACGCCACTGAACACTGTGTATACAGAAGTACGTTCCACCACCAAATTTTCGTGAAAATTTTACTTGAGTTTTACTTGAGTTTACCTATGAGTAGCTCGTGGAACAGGCCTATTTATTTTAAATCTATTAACGATTTAACATTAAATCTAAAAGTGAAACTCTACAACTTAATAATAATAACCTTGATGTATAAAATTTAAAATTATATATTCTATCATCTTTAAATAGTTTCGTCAATTAATACGCCAAGAATGTATAAGCTACGGACCCCTAATACTTAAAACATTAATATTTATTCAAATTTGTGACTATACATAATGATATATACACAATACAGTTTTATATTCTAGTCGTTGCCTTATTAGTTAACGAATTATCCGCCGTCAAATATTTGCATACCTTTTAAGGGAACTTTGCATAATAAAAATATGAAAATTTATTTTGTAAAAACAAATCATTGCGTCACAATTTGGCGTCAAAATTTTCATTTATTATCAATGAAAATGTATAAAAATTGTTTATTGGTTTCATGTCATTAAACAAAATTAATTTTCTATATTAGGTTTTAAATTTTACGCTATGAGCGGTAATTGTAACACATAACAGTAATATATCGTTGAGGTTCATTTAATTTAATCTTCGCCCGTGGTTATTTGTCTATTAATAAAAAAAAATTAATACAAATTTTTTTTACCATATTTTTAAAATAAATAAAATATTTTTTAATATTATATTTTATACGTTTTCGAAGTACAGAGGTTTTAAATTAAAATTAAAATTTTTAATTTTAGTTTAATTTTGTATTTAAATTAAGATTAATTAGAAAATTAATATGGAGGATTGAACCTTATTATAGAGTATTTTATGGTCGATTATAAATGTCATCTGAGTTCTACGTCTACTCTATTCAGTTCTTAATTAGGTTTATATGTATATATATTTAATATATCTGTATATATTAGTTTTATATACAAATTCATATTTATATATATTAAATTTGTTTATTACTTTAACATTAATTTGATATTAATTTCATAAAATG
>NC_051847.1:82823560-82834643 GCF_002237135.1 Teleopsis dalmanni | reverse complement strand
GCCAGATGATTTACAGATAGTACTGTCCTCCAAGAAACACACAAATAAATCTTTTTTCTACAAGCTAATGCATAACTTTTTGGGTAATGGACTAATTACCAGTAGTGGAGATAAATGGCATGCTCATCGCAAACTGATCCAACCAATGTTCCATCTGCACATTTTAGAAAAATTTATAGGTACATTTGCAGATGCGTCACAGGTTTTATGTGAGACTTTAGACATCACCGATTGTAATGAAATTAATATAGCAAAATTTGTTAACAATTGTGTAATGGATATATTAAATGGTAAATATAATAAATAAAAAGTAATTATATATAGCAATTAACAAAAATTTCATGAAAATATTTGATCTGTATATGATCTATTTTCCAAAACATTTGCAGAAGCCGTTCTTGGTGTACCAGTTAAAAAGAAGGGTTTAGTAGATATGGAACAGTCACCGTTTAGACAGTAAGTACACGAAATTGCTATTTTAATATCTTTTTAAAACCCTTATTAATATTTTTCGTTTATTTTGTAGAGGTAAAGTGGTGATACCACAGCGTTTTGTGCAACCTTGGTTGTTATTGGACAGCATTTATCACATGACCAAACTTGCCTCAGAAGAACTTGATCAGAAGCAACGACTAAATGATTTTACACGTCAAATGATTAAACGTCGTAGAGAAATGTTTTTAAAGGACAACAATACAAACAATAACAACAACAACAGTAACGAGCGTAAATGCCTTCTTGATTATATGATTGAAATCGCTGATACTAATCCTGATTTTACTGAAGAAGATATCGTAAACGAAGCCTGTACATTTATGCTGGCCGGTCAAGATAGTGTTGGAGCAGCAGTAGCATTTACTATATTTCTGCTTGCCCAAAACCCTGATTGCCAACAAAAATGCTGTGAAGAAATTGATCAAATATTTGCTGATGATAACAAACGATCACCAACTATGAGTGACTTACGTGAAATGCGTTATTTAGAAATGTGCATTAAAGAAGCACTAAGATTGTATCCAAGTGTTCCCCTAATAGCTCGCAAACTGGGAGAAGAAGTACGTCTGGGAAAATATACATTACCAGCTGGTAGTAATATTTTTATATGTCCTTATGCTACACATCGTTTACCGCACTTTTATCCGGATCCAGAAAAATTTGATCCAACAAGATTTGCCCCAGAAAACAATGAAAATAGGCATCCATACGCCTTCATACCTTTTAGCGCTGGCCCTCGTTATTGTATTGGCAATCGATTTGCAATTATGGAAATGAAGACAGTTGTCTCCCGGTTATTGCGTAGCTATCAGATATTTCCAGTTCCGGGAAAAACAACATTTGAAGCTACATTTCGTATTACATTACGTGCATCGGGTGGATTATGGGTTAAATTGAAACCACGAGAAAGACCAATTAAGTGAATTTGTCGTAAATTAAGTTGTAGATCTTTAAGTAAATTTAGTTATGTCGAAACCTTTAGGAATTAAGTTATTTATATGCCTTTAATATTATTAAAATTTTTATGGGTTACAAAACTAGATGTGAAAGCATCTATATAATATGGAAATTATACAAGAATTTGGGTTAATGAGAAAACTAAAAAGAACCATTCGAAGGTTAAATGTTATAATTCGAAGGGATTATATCGTACAAATTTAAAATTTGTTATTCAAGGTATTTTAACTGTTTCTAATTTCCAAAATAAAATTATACCAATTAAATTTATGAGGTCTATTAATGTATTGAAGATATATTTAGTATGTGGTAAAAACCCGATATGGATATATTAAAACAAGAATATAGAAAGAAACACCTATAAATGTTTACCATATAGCAAGCACAATACCTTATCTTGTTACGTTCCGACAGAAATGTTTTGAAATGTAAAACGATGGACTTATGCCATTTGGATTGTTAAAAGTAGTTAAAACTGAACAGGTTTCCTGCGATGAGGTATTGTAATATTTTAGGACTTGAAATGTAATTGAAAAGAGTTGGAGACATCACAGCTTTTGGAAACCTTAGCTGTGAGATATTTATTACTAATTTTAGAGTGTGTAAATGAAAATGTGTTGAAACAGTGAGATCAAGAAAGATGGCAAAATAAAAGACACATCTTAGGCTCTTAAATCGTCAGCTGCAAAACAAAGATGTGTCTAAAACAGTCTAGCGATGACATTTTCCTGATCATCTATTCTATTAGTGCAAGTGAAGACATACATTATATTGCCGATTGCAGCATATAAACGTTATCACCGTTAATACCAACGATATCCTCTGGCAGTCAAAAAAAACCCAATAGAAATCCAAAGCATTCACTTGAATAGACGATAAAAAGCAATGCAAACTTCAAAACCAAACGCTTTATGTTGATGATCAAGCTTTTTTTTTAATGATTCTAAGACCAATAAGTATTGAACCTAACGAATCAGAACACAAAGAACTGAGGAAAGGTTACATCGAAAACCGTTTAGATAGTCAAATTTCAATAACATAGCTTTTTGAAAACTAAACTTTAAGATCAAACAGATCTTACTGATGTTATTGCATAATATATGCTTTGAGAGCAATATCTCTGTGTTGATAAATGTTTTGTTGAAAAACGTAGAGACAACCTATCAAAAAGGTAGACGAAGTGCGTAACGAGATTGTTGTTAATAATTTGAGCATTTATTCAGTTCCACTACTTTTCGTAAGTATAAAAAATTAACACCGCTCTAAAATTTTTAACAGAAAGATTGTTCGTGACACTAACATATAGCAGTGGAATATTACTATAGTTTTAAAGTTATAGATTTTTAATTTAACTTTCTACAGGGTTTGATTAAGATATTGAAGGTATCTGCAAGTATAACATACATAAAAACAGGTCCCTATTGAGTTGTATGGTGACTGCCTAACAACATTATGGTATTAACATTTCGTTTTAAACAGTTAAGAATGGCATAAGAAAGAGATGGTACCTTTGCCAAACTTCCATGTTTACACAGAAATCATCTTGTATCTGGCTATTCTGTAGCACTCGTTTTTTGAACTCGTCGATGTTGATTTTATAATCCTGAGATTTATATTTGAAGACATCTAGTACTTCTTTGAGTTTTCTGTAGATATGTTACATAAAGTCATTGCACTCTTCAAATATAATATGAACCATGTTTATAAGATCAACAGTTGAACGGTTTCAACATAAACCGTAATAGTGTTTTTCAAGAAATCTGAATCACATGAAAGTTTATTTTGTCAAGTCTGCAATGTAGGTATGTCCTATTTTTGGTATTATTGGTATTATCAACATACTCTCGATAAGATTTCAAACAATTTGCCCATTCTCCCGATACTTTTTAGACCCGGAATTGAGTCTGCGCCTCTATTCCGATTAATGGGAGTTTTCAAAAGATATCGAGTCGATACAGATCCTTAATAAATTTGTTGGTGTCAGACGACATAGGTCCGTAAACGTTATATAGGTAGGGGTTAAAAAATTTTCCAACTTATCTGAACTATACACATAAACTGTAAATAGTTAAGGAAAACGTTTTAATGTTTATGTTTTACTTTTTTATTGTTTTTTTTTGTATATAAATTAAAAATAATTTTTTATAAAGTGAAAACATATTTTAGCTGCATGATATAGAAATAAGCAGTTCGTTTAGCTACGTTAAACTATTAACTATGCAATAGTTAAATAATTTTTTTTTTATTTTTTGAACATTTTTCGATTTTGCAACATTTTATATAAATATAATTCAATTAATTTACGTGTATATAAATATATAAATAAACATTAAATTTATGTAATAATGCTTAATATGTATATATATATGTGTAATATTCATTCGAGTTTTCGTTTTATTGTGGGTTATTGAATGAGTAAAATGCTTATTAAATACAAATTAAATATAAAAACAAGAACAAACAGAGACGCTTAAAATAAAAATCTTAACAAAATTTTTAACATTTAAAAAACATAATTTATGATTTTTTGAAGGTAAGTATGTGCCTAGTGCTGTGCTGCGCGGACGTTATGCCATTTCTATTTTCTAATCTTTCTGGAGAGTTTCTACGTATCGAACTAGAAATAGTTTGCTGTTGTGAAAGACGTTCTGTAGCCTCTCTAACCCGGGGACTTAACCGGATTGACGCATTTGCGCGCGTTGGTAATGGTGAGTTTGGCATGGAAATAGACTGTGCTGGCTCGGATTTTTGAATAAGTTGTGGTGTGCCATTTGCTAAAAAAAAACAATCGTATAAAATTATAATTCATATTCTTTCAAGAAATGCAAAATAAATTATTAAAAAAATATAATACTTTTATTATTGCAGGCAAAACGATTCAAAACATTTTTATTCTTTGCTAAATCCATGCAATCTTTGCTCTTGTAACTTCTGTTAATGCTAGCGGCGTGACTCACTGTTAAACTATTATTTGCAGGACAGCTAAATTTGGTTTTTAACATAGAAACCTTTCCAGAAGTTTCTAGTACGGCTTTCGGTTGTTTGACTTTTTCTCGTATTACACTATTTTCAAGAGACTTTTTGCGCATTTTTATTGTGTTTGTAAAGTCGGAACGCATTATCGGTTCCTTCGTTGTTGTAGTTACTGTTGTACCAGTCGTTAATTCCCCTGAGGAAGCGAACTGTATTTCTACTTGCTGTTCACGATTTTCATTGATTCCGATATCATGTTTATATTGTTTTCCTGTAATAAGCATCTTATCTTTTATTCCTTCGCTACTGATTATCGCATCAGAATGCTTGACAATAAGTTCTAGCTTCGATTTAAGTACATCATGTGGTACAGCAATTGACAATACTATGCTTTCGTCTCTTACTGTTTCTGAACCATCGCGTTCAGAGTCTTTGGTCGCGTGTATACAGTGACATGGACCACCACTGCATGTGGAGCATTCGCTATAACCGGAATCACTGCGTTCACTGCAATAAGATTTGTCACGCACTTTCAATGATTGCTGCATTCTGCGTTGCGCATCCAGAGTTGGTAACTCTATACTGAAATCGTCATCCTCCTCATGCAACGAACTCATTTGTACAGGTAAATTTGGATTGAAAATAGATGTACCCGACACTGAGGGTCTGGGACTGGTGGGTAAGGAATTGGAAACAGCGGAATTACGGCGTGAAGCAGATAATGTAGCCATGCGGCCTAAAGCTCTAATTGCGTTGCCAGTTTTCTAAAGCACATTAATCAAGCATTTTAAAGCAATTTAATTATTTAAAATTAAAACTAAAAAATTTAAATTTAAATAAATGCGAATATAAAATTTATAAATATAAATGTAAAAATAAAACAAAACAAATTAAAATTAAAATAAAAAACACTGTATATGTAGTGTATATACATATATTATTAATATATATATACTATACAATTATATATATATATACTAAAATTTGTTATTTAAAATATACATTATTAATAATTTAATAAAATTTGTATGTAGTTATAGTTCAATAAAATTTTTTTTTTAAATAAATATTAAAAATTTTAAAAATTATATATATATTTATATTTATTAATTATTATTAATTTATGTTGAATCACAACATCCCTATAAAATATTACTATGTTATAAGTAAAATAGTAAAATAAAAAAAAATTTAATTTAACAAGAATAATAAGTATTACCAACACAGAAATCCTTACATGTTTAAAAGTAAACATGTCTAAAACTAGAAAGTAATAGATAAATAGAACTCTCCATGAAAGAAATAATAATAATATCAGTGATCAAACTAATTTGATTAAAAAAGTAATACAAATTTACTATATAACACTATATGACATATAATATCGTGCTAATTTAGGCAAATGATTGGATAATTAATATATTATGTATATGCCTACCCATAAAATAGCTCTATCATCCAGACATTAAGAACAAAAAGTCCGATATAGACTGAAAACTATAATATATAATATATCATACATATATTATATGTATATTATATTATATTATATATTATAATATACATATATAAAAACTGTTAAAGCTATAACAAGAAAAACTATATTGAGCGAGTAAAGTTGTACTAGAGCAATCAGGAAGAATATTTGATAGGGACTGAAAATTGAATAAATTGATACAATTAAAATTGGTTAAAAGTTACTGTTTACATATGTCCCACAGCACATATAACTGATTTATTCATCTATTATATTAAAATAGTAAATTTTATACGGGTAGGTACGAGAGTCAGATTTATTTTCTCCATTTTCTTTACTTTACATTACTTTATATCAGTATCCTATTCCACTATAACCAAAACTTTGGTTGCCCAAGTCTGCTCCTTGCCTGTTGGAGCTCCCGGAACTGGCAACGCCTCACAACAAGCTACAACAATCATAACGGTTTTAGTGTAATCGATTTCAATTGGTTCGGTTTACGTTTAAAGTAAATTTGTGAAAAGTTTATATACAATTATGTTATCAAATACTTGATTCTTATTAGAGTCAATACTCAGAAAACCAAACCTTATATTGGTATTGTTAACTTATTAAGCAACCAATGAATGTTTAAACATAGAATTGGGTAGGATTACATTCTTCAAATATTATATAGTTGAGTTAAGAATATTTTTATTGTATTTCGTACTTATTAAAAAATGATTATTAAACTCTTTTTTATAGATGTATATTATCTATATAATATCAATATTATCTTTATCTATATCTGTATATTATTATTAAATTAATACTGCTGTACAATTTATATAATGGGCATTAAAACTAAATACAATATCATATAACAAGTTAAAATACCAAAACAAAAAAATACAGATACTTAAGAGGGGCAAATTTCAGATCTATTAATCAAATGCAGACATGCAAGAAGTAAAATTTAATAATAAAAAACATCCATTTCACAATACTTACTTGCCACTTGCGTCTTATAATAAATTTCTTTAGTTTGTCAGTACAAATTTTATTGTTACTCAGATTTTCATCATGTCCTTGAGTTAACCATTTTGATTTCAAACACTCCTTAGCAGTAAGTCGTCGCTCTTTACGATGTATTAGTAAACTACCTATAAAATCTTTAGCTTCTTGTGATATACAATCAAACGCTTCGTCATCGAAATCATAATCAGCGCGTGTAATGTTGGCAAATGTTTCGACATCAGAATCACCCATAAAAGGTGAGAGCCCTGATAAACTATACCAAAGAAAACAAATTTATACACAAAATATAAAAATAATATATTGAACACATACAGTACATAGCAAATAACGCCAACACTCCACATGTCCGATTGAAAGCCGATTGGTTCATAACTTATAATTTCTGGTGGTATGAATTCTGGGGTGCCAAATAATACACGCACCGGCAAAGTGTCATTTAAACGTTGGGCTAAGCCGAAATCAATTATTTTTATTTGATGACTTGTACGCGTATGGCACATAATATTTTCTGGTTTCAAGTCCAAATGTACAATGGATTGGCTGTGCATATAATCCACACCCTCACAAATTTGTCGCAAAAATAATATACAATCTAATTCAGTCAATGTGAAATCGTCTGCTACAACACGTTCGAAAAGCTCACCACCAGTTATACTATAATAAAAGTAAAAAATATATATATTTATGTATATTTAATTATATTGTACTGTATATACTCACTATTCCATCACCATAACTAATTCTCTTGCGCTTTCAAACGATGCAGCCAATTGCAAGAGCTTTGGATGTTTGAGAGAATTCATTATGGAAATTTCTTCTTTCACTTTCTCACGATCTCGGGATTTAATGCATTTAATAATTTTAGCGGCAAGCACCTGGTGTGGTTCCTCTTTCTCTTGTACTTTATAAACTATACCAAAGCGCCCTTTTCCCAATTCTTCGAGTATTTCAAAACGATTTTTAAAATCACCTCCAGACTTAACGCAGATAGGCCGATTGAAATCTGTTTCTGTAAATTCAAACATAAAATATATTAATACTTTGAAATATTTTTTACGCAATTTACAGTTAATGTCTATAAGTAATATAGTTGTTCTCATTAAAGAAAATATTACTATACATATTTATAAATTTTAAGTTTTTGAATTACCTTCCACTGACAAGTCTTCTGCCGCTAATTCAACACGATCACTTGGTAAACTCGGTTCACTGCGGCCATACAGATTCTCTGCGCGCACTCGAAACCTATAAGCTGTTTGCGGTTTCAGGTTTTTAACAGTGTACGCTAGAGAGTCGACAACTGTTGCTACTTCTTGCCAATCAGTTTCTGTCGCTGAATTGCTTTCAAGTCCAGCCGACAGTTGTTGCATCTCAATGCTGTGTATACATAATAATAAAATAAATAATAATATTTAAATTTGAGTGTTATATTAATTTACATAAATCCTGTTATCATGCAACCACCATCATATGGTGGACCACACCAAGCAACTGCAATACGATCGGGTCCAGACGAAATACTAGGCTTGCCACTTGGCGGATCAGGTTTTGAGTACACCGCTACAGATGCTGCAGCCATGTCTGTGCCTAGCTCATTCATAACTTCGACTGTATATTTACCACTATCATCGGCTACTATATCTGTTATATAAATTGTTGAACTGTTCTCGGTCGATATGATCGTTATATGCTCATTCTCCGTTATTGGACGGCACTGTTGGAGTTCAAATTTAAATGATTTTAGTACAAAAATAGAATATAAACTAAAAATGAAAAGCATTTGCAAATAACAAAAACCTTAAATATATTTATTCAATTATTTTCTATTTAGTACATTGATTTTGCGGTTTTTAATTATGAATTTAAACTCGGTCTGTAACTGCAGATACTTTTGAATACATCTAAGGAGGTGCGGGAACGCATGTAAATGTACGTCAATACCGCAAACAGTTCGTGACATTTCATCATTGTTACACTATTTTGATCGCGTCAATGAGTTCATACGTATCTAGATAAATTTATTTTTATAATGTACTTATAAGTACATTTTCGAAATTTTTATAAAAAATTTATTAAAAATTTAAAGCAAATATTTACGAAGCTAAAATTCGTAAAAATATATTTATTATAAAATGTTTCTGATTTGAACAGAAAATTTCCTTTAATATTTGTGAATACTTGGACTTTAAGAAATAAATTCATTAAATTATAAATCAAAAATAGTTTTCCACTTATAATTAACATAATATAAAAATATAATATAATAATATAATAAGAATTTATAATAATATCCAAGTCCATAGCCAGAAATTTACTTCAAAGAGTCTTTCAAAAAATTTCAATAATTTAAATCAATTTCTTGCTTCTTCGGTCTTGCTGCATTAATAATGAATAGATATACGTATAAATATAATCCCTGGATTCATTACACGGGAAGATGAGAGAGCTTTGAGACGCTATAGGGTATGTGTCTTAGTATAAATATATTCAAATAATCTCAATGAATTTTTAAAATGTAAGATGAACTCTATATTTCGATATTAATTCTAAAAAACTAGAACTGATAAAAAACACCCCGATTTGCTAATAAATATTCTTGAAAAACTATTTTAAATATTTCAATCTGTCAATCAATGCCAGTAATATCGATGATAAAACTATCACCTGAATTTCAATTTTTAATATCCATGTGTTCAATTAATATGTAAATGACGGTTCTGTATTGATACAAAAAATTGACAGTAAATGCCATACAGAAATTCTCCAAATTCCGAACTCTGCTGTTCTAATCAAGGTGAGAGTGTCTTTAGAATTATAATAAAAATCTACTTATATTCCCTTTTGAAATAATAAATATTATATCTTCTTTTTAATTGCATTTTGAATAAATGTTTTATTTTTATTTTAAATCAATTTGTATTAAATCAATTCAATTGGTAGGTACCCTGCTTATATAAATTATATACTTATATTTTTATCGAAACCAATAGGTTATGTCATTGTAATAATCCTAGAACAGTTTCTAAAAATATCAAACATTATTAAATTAGATGTAGTAACGAGGCAAATATTTTATTTAAATTAATAACTTACGGCACTGGATACTAGTTTTTTTGAAAAATCGGTTGTAAACAGAAAAATAATATAAATCTTTTATCAATAAGTATATAACATAAAGTGTGATAAATATTAAAACATATAATTTATTTATTGGGATACCAATAAAAAAATAATGTAAAACAAATATAAACAAAGAAATTTGCTAAACTGTAATTAAACATAGTATTGTAAAAAAAACATACTAAGTTCTACCTAAGATAGAAAGGAGATTGCCACAACAAAATTAATTAAATAAATCATAAATAATAAAAATACATATGAATACTTGCTACAGTATTTAACACCTCTAGAAAAATCTTCATCATTTATGAAAAATAAAAATTAATAATAAACAAATTTAATATATATAAATATGAATTTGTATATAAAACTAATATATACAGATATATTAAATATATATACATATAAACCTAATTAAGAACTGAATAGAGTAGACGTAGAACTCAGATGACATTTATAATCGACCATAAAATACTCTATAATAAGGTTCAATCCTCCATATTAATTTTCTAATTAATCTTAATTTAAATACAAAATTAAACTAAAATTAAAAATTTTAATTTTAATTTAAAACCTCTGTACTTCGAAAACGTATAAAATATAATATTAAAAAATATTTTATTTATTTTAAAAATATGGTAAAAAAAATTTGTATTAATTTTTTTTTATTAATAGACAAATAACCACGGGCGAAGATTAAATTAAATGAACCTCAACGATATATTACTGTTATGTGTTACAATTACCGCTCATAGCGTAAAATTTAAAACCTAATATAGAAAATTAATTTTGTTTAATGACATGAAACCAATAAACAATTTTTATACATTTTCATTGATAATAAATGAAAATTTTGACGCCAAATTGTGACGCAATGATTTGTTTTTACAAAATAAATTTTCATATTTTTATTATGCAAAGTTCCCTTAAAAGGTATGCAAATATTTGACGGCGGATAATTCGTTAACTAATAAGGCAACGACTAGAATATAAAACTGTATTGTGTATATATCATTATGTATAGTCACAAATTTGAATAAATAT
>NC_051847.1:82810668-82823460 GCF_002237135.1 Teleopsis dalmanni | reverse complement strand
GAACTATCTAAGTTGTTTGATCCCCTTGGGCTGATTAACCCATTAATCGTAAAGGCGAAGATTTTCATGCAAGATTTGTGGATATTGAAGGCTAATTGGGATGAATCCCTACCAATGAATTTACATAGTCAATGGATAGAATTCCGCGAAAATTTAAAAGACGTCAAGAAAATAAGTGTGCCTCGATTTGTTTTGGCAGAAAAACGAGTTGCTAGAGTTAAAATTGCTGATGCATCAAAAAGAGCTTTCGGGTGTTGTATTTACATTCGCTCAATATGTGTGGACAACGACGTTACAATGCAGTTGTGGAGTGCTAAATCCAGAGTAGCGCCATTAAAAACTTTATCTTTACCAAAATTGGAACTTTTGGCTGCGGAATTGCTGTCGAAACTAGTGACAAAAACCAAATCCAATTTTCCAATTTCTATTGACGCGACCTATTTATGGGTGGATTCCGAAATTGTGCTAGATTGGCTGAGCGAGCACCCATCAAATTGGAACACATTTGTTGCCAACCGGGTATCATTGATTCAAGAGCAGACAAAAACGTGTAATTGGCGGCATGTTCCTTCAAAGTCTAATCCAGCGGATATAATATCAAGAGGTGCGTATGTAGATGAACTATCTAATTCTATTTGGTTTGCAGGTCCTTCTTTCTTGAAGAGAGATTGTTGTGAGTGGCCACCAAATAAGTCTAGAAAGAATACTAATGCTGACCAAGAAAGGAGTCGTAATAGTACGATAATGACTGTTAATAATTTGAAAAAAAAAATACCTTATGAGACATGCTCTGAGGATAACTCGAAATCTTCTTTTGTGACGTGGGTTGAAACCTTCAGCGATTTTGAAAAATTACAAAGAATTTTTGCCAATCTTCTTGGCTTTCGAAGAAGCGTTAAGTCTATGGCTGAAAGATTAGATGAAGCACTAGTGCGTATATTCTACTGTGTGCAACAACATTATTTCAAAGAAGAAATTGAGCTGCTATTGAAGAATAGAGAATTGCCAGCAAACAGTAAATATAAAAATCTGAGCATTTTTGTAGAAGATACTTATGGTGTTCCGCTACTACGTGTTGGTGGGAGATTAGCGAAGGCTGCATTACCATATGATGCTAAACATCAAATTTTGTTACCGAATAACTCAGAAATAGTTTGCAGTTTTGTACGATTTCTTCATTTCAAATATTTGCATGCTGGTACGCAAGCGCTTATGGCTATAGTTAGGCAGCGATTTTGGATATTTCATGCTAGAGGAGTAATACGCAAAATTACTGGTAGTTGTCTACAATGCTTTAGATGCCATCCAAAATTGAGTAATCAGATTACGGGCGATTTACCCTCTTCTAGAGTCACCGTAGCGAGGCCGTTCACTGTGACTGGAGTGGACTTTTGCGGCCCTATTACAACAACGTATCTACTTCGTGGGTACAGAACAACAAAAAGCTATATTGCTGTTTTTATTTGTTTTGCCACAAAAGCTGTGCATATGGAGGTGGTCTCTGATTTGACTGCAAAGGCTTTCCTGGCTTCATTAAAAAGATTTGTAGCACGACGCGGCTTATGCTTAAAATTATTTTGCGACAATGCCACTAATTTTGTGGGTACTCGTAAAGAGCTCGAGGAAATGAAATGCAAGTTTTTTGATCAACAAGTACAGGGCAAGATTTCAAAATATTGTACTGCCAATAGTATTGAATTTCATCATATACCACCCAGATCCCCCCACTTTGGTGGACTATGGGAAGCGGCTGTAAAATCAGCAAAATATCATTTGGCTAGAATATTGGGTCAATCACATCTTACATTTGAAGAGCTGGCAACAGTGGTTGCGGAAGTAGAGGCAGTTTTAAATTCAAGACCTTTGACAACCTTGTCTAACGACCCAAATGATGAAAGCGTTCTTACACCGGCACATTTCTTAACAGGTGGTCCGTTGGTTGGAACTGTGGAACCTTCTGTGGATAGCGAAGAATGGTCTCATAAAGATAGATGGCTACGAATTTCGGCCATACAACAACATTTTTGGAGAAGGTGGTCGGCGGAGTATCTTCATGAACTTCAACAGAAAGTCAAATGGACTAAGAAGCAGAAGAACCTTAATGAAGGTGATATGGTGTTAGTTGCAGAAGAAAATTTGCCTTCTAAGCAATGGCTTATTGGGAGAGTGCTGAAAGTGACAAGAGATGCTAAAGGTTGGGTTCGAGTTGCTGATGTAAAAACAAAGAATGGAGAGGTTCGCCGAGCAATCCATAAATTGGCACCTATTCCATCTGAATGTTGATGTCTGCTGGAGCCATCAAAGGCGGCGATATGTTTAGAATTAAGATTTATTGTATCATGGCCTTTAATTTATTTGTCATTTTTGTATTGTGTCGTCGCCTTTAAGCACACGCGAAAAGGCGACATGTGTTTTTGAGAAATAATAAAGCAGTCGTGAATAAAAGTTATCAGTAAACTAACTGAATAAAACAACTATTTTGTTTTGGGAGCCAGTAATTGGGAGCGCTTATCTACCTGTGATATTAAATTATTATAAAAACTTTTTGGTGTTTATTTGAAAAACTGAGTATCTTATATTTGGTCTACTAGAGATTTACTACAATTGGACTATCCAAAAACCTCTATTATACTCTATAATATAAATTTAATTATAAATTTAATTATTAATTAATTTAGTTATAATTACATCATTATAAAAACTTGATATTGAGACAAATCATTATTCTTTCTTTTAATGGTTGAGAGAAATCATTATTCTTTATTTTACTGATTGATTCAAGAAATGACTAGCGGTGCATATACAGCTTTTAATTTGAAATATATCCTTTTTATTTGTTAAAATTGCAGATTCTTTAATTTTCGCAATTCAGTTTCTATAAAATATTGTACGTTTTTGTTATCGTAGTTAAGAATGTCTTTATCTTGGCACTATCTTTTTGAACTCGTATGATTTCGTTTCCTGAAGTGAAACATTTAAACATTAAAACGTGGTGCATATTTTTTATTTAATTATTACTATAAGTACGTTAATACAGATATATGTTATAATATATATTCTTGTATATTAAAATGTTACTATAAAAAATGTTACTATGACTAAAATAATTTTCATTTAAATGCGCATATCTGAATTCCATTAAGTAACTTTTGTATAGCCTTGAGTAAGATCAAGAACTTGCATATATTTTGAAACTGGCTTTTAATGGTTGGTGGGTGAATGTTCGAACTTGATTAGAAGTACAACTATTTATTGATTATTAAACTAAATATTTCATTTATTATTTTTTTATTTAAATTTGTATAATTTGTTTATTTATTAAACTAAATTTTTTACACTTCTTACCCAAATTTTGTAATATAAAAATAACATTTTTATATCTTTATTTTAATTTTATCTTAAATTTGATAAGTATCTATGAACCGAAAATGATTTATATATTTTTCAATAAATTCTTGAAGTTCTTGGAATTACAAATTTATATTACACAAATATACCATAATTTGTTTTTATACTTACGTTTCTAATGATTTTTGGAAAATCCAAAAAATATATAAATAAGCTTAAATGAGATTTTAATGCTTCGCTTTTTAAGAAATGAGTTCAATTACCTCTTATTTGGGTCAAACTATTTTGAACCAAACTATTAATACACACTTCAAAGTCTACCAAAGCGTAAGAGCAAATTATATTTAATATTAGTGAGATACTAATATTTTCTATTAATTATAAATATTTTTTATGTATTGTTTAACATTTAAATTATTTCGTAATAATTAATTAAAATTAATCATTTGAAGTTTGAGGCACTCTGTTGTTCAGTTTTTATCCGATAACTTTATATTCATTATGTTTATTGTAAGTAATACTAATTAATATTAATTATAATAATAATAATAAATCAGTTAATAAGCAGTATTTCACCGGAAATCTATCAACTATGTTACACATATGTTGCGCTTATTTTGAGTGCCTCGGAGTTATGTTCATGCATTTTTTAATTATGGCCTTTGCAGTATGTTGCAACTCTGTTAGATGTTAAACTTAAATAATTACTAAAGATGTTGTAAGTATTTATGAGCACCGCAAATATTGTGCTAAAGTGTGAAAAATCTGACTGAAAACACAATTTGTTTGCTTTCATTTAAAACAATCTTTAGGCAAATTTTCGCCTGCAATGTGTGCTCCTCTTAAATATTTGTACTGTGCGTAGAGTTTAAAAGATGCAAAAAGTCCACAGAATATAAACGTTTGCAGAAATAATAATCTTAATGGGTTTTTACTTGCAGAAAGTATGGGAGTGGCTTAAAGTGTCCATTTTTTAAAAATATACATATATAAATATTGCTTTAAGATTTTGTAATGAAAAAATAATTATTAGATATAACCTTGTAAGACTTTATTTAGTATAAAAATTTTAATTTCTTATACTATGATTAAAATATAACAAAAAAAAAATTGAGATAATTTCAGCTATATTGTAGTAGTTCTCAATAACACCCGCCTAACCAAAACATTTAGTAAAAGATTCTTTCAGTAGTGTGATTCACTAATATTCAGGTACAAAAACCTTCTTAGGAGTCTGTAGGGAGGGTTGCTATCCAATAAATTTGCACGAACGCTCATATAGCGTTCCCGCATGGATATACCTTTGGCATCTTCCAGGAGTGCTAAAAAAAAATTTTAGGAAAATTTCAAGTGCTATATGGAAGTTTGAACAAAACAGAGTGATTTCATAGTTAAAAATACATAAAAATTTTTTATATTTTAAAAAATAATTGGGTTCAACTTAAAGTTTATACTTTTCACTTTTTTAATTTGTTTTTAATATTAACATTAGTTAATTAGTTAACATCAATTAATTACTTTAATTATTTATTTGTGAGTTATTATATATATCTAAAATTAATTTTTAAAATGGTTTTTATATATTTTTTAATCTGGTTATAGGTCGCTTTTTGTTAAATAATTCAACATTTAGTATTTTTTATTATATTATATATTTTGACTCTCTTTGAGAGTCAAGTCATCAAGATCACGATCAAATAAAAATTAATATTACTTAAACTAAACTATGTCATCCTCTTTATTCTATTGTCTATATTAATTTTTAAATTTACTAAGAATAAGGAACTTGGCTTCTAAGTCCTTCGCCCTGTGCTTATATTTATGTTAAGAATTATATCTAAATTGGTTTTAATATGTCTTTGGGTAGGTGTAGCTTTATTATATTGTAGTCGCTATTCTTGATTGCGTAGAAAAGACTGGTATCGTAGGTTGGGTTGTTGTAGCAGTTTATGAGATGGCTCATGGTTAGAATATATCCACATTTGGGACATGTTGGCTGTACATCCCTATTGAGCAAGTGGATGTAAGTTAGGTTGGAGTGTCTTAATCTTGTTATGATGCGCTGCTGAGAACGTGATAAGATTGGTGGTAGATTAGGTTTGTTTTTGTGTTGGTTAATCAATTTATAGAAGTTAAAGTAGTGCGTCGAAGTTACAAGTTCTTGTGTAGAGTTACTTTTCTTATATCCTTTTTTGTGTGTTTGTTGATACAAAATGTGGGAGATTTTTCCATAGCTTTGCTAAATTTGTTAAGAAATTCGTTATCTTTTATATCTATAACTATATGGGTGTATATTAGCTTTACATTTTTGCTACTTAGTAATATTTCTTTTACTCGGAGTATTAGGGGTTCATCTGCCGTATGTTTTTTATGGCATTTAGAGATGAGAGGTTGTTGGAACAAATGATTATTATTTTTCTGCCAGATATTAGTTTAATGGCTTCTTCGATTGTCGTAATTTAAGTGAATTGCAGTCAATTTTTGATCAGTTTACCGTCTTCGGTTTTGATTGCAAAGCCATTGTAATAATAATTTTTTTTTTTCATATTCAATACAAAAAATTTTGTTTCGCATACTGTTAAAAACCAAAATCGTCTTTGATGAACTTATTAAAGAACAAAAAGGTGGGTGGTGAATACAAAGTCATACCATTTTAATTGATAAAAATCATTCCAGATGCCCATTCCCCATCTTTTATGCACCGTTTTTGTTTTTGTTTGGAATTAGCCTCTAAAATGATCTATTTTTTTTAATAACAACTCATAAATTTATGCTGCTTTTGTTAAAAAAGGCTGTCGGCGTTTTATAATAGGCTTATTACTTATGGGAGACGATACATAATAATGGAAATTTTATTAAAAAAATAATTTAGAAACTTGAAAAAGAAATTTTCAGAGTTTTGAAAGTGATGAGGTTTTTCAAAAATATGGCTTCAAATTTTTAAAAAAAATTAATTTTGAATAATTATAATTTCCTATTCTATTTATTAAATAACTCAATTTCAGATATTCAAATTTTTGATCGAATATTTTGCTCTTTTTAATATTAAAATTAAACCACTATATTTATTAAATAATTATTTTCATATAGTATAAATTAGATATGAAATAATTAAAAACACTAATAATCTGCTTATAATTTATTTAAAGTAAAATGGAATCATAGTACATATTAATAATGGAACAAGTTTGTTACTTAAGTCTATCGTTGCGACTGCTGTAATAATAAGTATTTTAAGAATTTTGTACTGGAATAAACACGAATCTAATTGATTTTAAATAAAATAAACAATAAAATTACTTTAAATAAATTTTGTTGCTATATCTAAATATATTTTTCGTGTAACCTTTTTTGTATAATTTTATTTAAAGTAGAGCATGGCTCTAGCCTCTTCTGCTAAGTGCTCCGAATGTTGTTTGGCATTGAAAATAAACTGTGTTAAACGGCGTATTCATTTACTTCTATTATACATATATATGTATATATATGTTTTCATTTCATTTTTAAATATTTTTTAATAAAATTTTGTATTACTAAACTTACATATACATATAGACAATATGTGATGTTCACTTCAATAAACTTTAACTTGTTTAAATGAAGACTTTGAAACGCAAATGATTATAAAATTAGGTCAAAGTGCAAAATATAAAAAACAGAGATTATAATTTTATGTTGCAAAAAAAAACGAGACAAATGAAAGAAGATGAAAAGCAAATAGAAAATATAACATTTTTAAATATTAAATATTTTACAAATAATAGTTTTATAATAAACATATTACATAATAAACATAATTATAATATAACATATAATTAAATAAATTTCAAAACTAATATATACATATATATATTTACAACTGAATTTCGCTTATAAATCAGAGAAATTAAAATTTGAAAACTTTTATTTGTAACTTATATACCTATATATATATATACAGTGGCGGCGCTAGGCGTCAGCGAGACCACCGACGGTCTATCGCATACATGGGCCTCGCAAATAGTTACCTATTGTGGATTCAAAGCACACGATGAATATTTTAAACAATTTGGGTTCATATATAGCATTAATCATAATTGATGTATATCCGAATGTTTATATAGTAACCACAATGATTAACACTTACTTGAGAAGTATAATGATCCAAGAGAGACTATCTTCATTGGCAATTCTATAAACTGAACCGAGTACAGTAGCTGGTACAAATTATGATATAATTCTAAAAAAAATTGAGTGTTGCTAAAAGTAGGAAAATTAATTTATTTTAATTTGTGTTTATTTTAATTTGATTAACAATAATAGTTTCATACATGTTTTCTTGTATTACTGAATATAATTTATTTACTTTTATAACTGGATAATAAATGGGGCCTCGCAATTCTGATGTCGCCGAAGTCAGAGATGGTCTAGCTCTGCGTCTGTATATACAATATATGTATACAATGTATACAATTATAACTTTATTATAACTTATAATATAATTATATTATTAATATGCTATTGTTTTTAATTTTTTAGTTCATAATACCAATATTAATTTTTTTAATCATTTTTATAAACGTAATAAATTTATATTAAAACGCAAAAAAAAATTATTATTAAAACAAATTTTATTTACATTATAATGGTCAATAATCAATATTTCTATTAAAAACAATAAATCACATTATTTGTACACGCTTTTGATATTTTTACTTAATTATTTTTCATATTCCTATTTTCAATTCAAGTAATTATAATTTTGTGCTACATATTTTTTTACAAAGTTTTGACTTGTCTCTCTCTCTCTATATTCACTAAGATCTAATTAAATTTATAAATATGATTATAAAACTCGAAACTGACATATTAATTTTTGTAAAATAATATGATATTTTTCATTTATAATAATTGAATTTTAATTAAACGAATATGTTTTTTTATTTAAATATTTTAAAATAAATAATATAACTTAATTAAGTAGCATGTTATCATCAGAACAACTTATAGTTTCTATTTTCTAGTCTCTATATTACTTAATGCATTATTATTTAATGCAGTACTATTTGTAATTAAAGAAATTAGTTGAATATTTACATATATATATATTTAACACATATATGTATATTAAATGGAATGCCATTATGCATATAGAAATATATATTGTACAAACACAAATTTAGTATTAAAATGTATTCTATGCCAGTATATATGCATGTGGTCTACGATGAATACAGTATTATGGATCACAAATATACTGTCATAGATATATATTACTCATAGATCTTGGGTTGTGGATGCATTCATAACTCAGTATTTATTAGAAATATATTCTATGCCAGTATATATGCATGTGGTCTATGATGAATATAGTATTATGAATCACATATATACTGTCATAGATATATATTACTCATAGATCTTGGGCTGTGGATGCAGGATCTATTAATATTTTGTTTTATAACACTGTAATAACACGACGTCTATAATTTCGAGCAGCCTCTTATACTGGGCATAGGCTGTCTATAAGCCGCTTATACCTTTCGCGGCGTAACGCTACGTCCTTTATGTCGGTAATGTTGCTTAAGTTTCTTCTTAGGGGCTGCAAAATGGTGTTTATTTCATTCAACGTTGACCTCTTCCATGTTGTTTTGGACGGTCTCTTCCTCTACTACCTTGCGGGTTGTCAACGCCTGTTGATAAATTTCGGTGGGAGCTTTTCGAAGTGTATGCCCGATCCATCCAAATTTTCTTTTACGAATTTCAAGATTGACATCTCTAACATTTGTTCTGGTCCAAAGATCGTGATTTGATATTCTGTTTGGCCAGAAGATACGTAAAATTCTGCGGAGACAGCGGTTAACAAATACTCTCAGCTTGGTTTGTATGTTTTCTGTAACAAACCAGGTTTCGTAACCATACAGGAGAACTGAAAGAAGGCATGTAAAAGCACCAAGGTTTTTACAATTTTTTTTGCAGTAGGTGGAAAGCATCCAAAGCCACAGTGTGAGACTTAAACCCACTAAAACCACCTCTTAGGAATGAGAGAAGATTTCCACAGCAATGTGGAAACTTCATTCCAGTAATCATGGGAGAGAGGAATAAGAAACTAGATTTAATACCTAGTGAACTAGGCTCATCTAAATCAGAAAGCAAGGGCATGAACTACGTAGAAAGGACGATATAGAAGGGGAAGGGGTTACGGCTAACTAGCAGGGATTGAATCAACAATATACTTTGTGACTAGGGTCACGAAAGCCGCGGTTATATAAGGGGATAGTGGAGAGGTTATGGTCCACTTCATCGAAGTAGGGTGTCATGTATTGGGAGGACTTATAGCGCAAAGCTAGAACAAGGTCTTCTGAAAGAGTGAGAGGAGTAGAGACGTCGAAGGGAAGCTCATGGAGCCGGGAGAGATACCTACGGGCGAGTGACAGAAGATACTCGTCAACGCGAGTGATCTTGGGATTGTTGTAGAGAGTTGATATGGAGAAGTTCTTTCAATTCTTTCAATTTGAGCGGAAGTGATGGTTGACCAAATAGGGAAAGCGTAATTGCAAGGCCTTGGTTTACACTACTTATCACATCTTGCGCTGTACCTCCATTTTCAGACACAATACTCCCTAGATACTGGAATTTTATCCTTCATTAATACGTACAATGATTCTTATATGTTCTAAGAATAATTTTTTGTCTGATTATTCCGATCCATCAGAATAAATATTTTTTTGTGCTCTTTGACTCAAGGTTCCACTTATAATCACATGTTTAGCGTGCTGTAGCTGTTGTAGCTACGAGTGTGCCTATTATAATCAGTAATCAATCGTTAATTATCAATTGTACCAGTTGTTAATTAATACAAAATTAATTGATGGTTTTTGTTTTCTGTTCAACCCACCGGCTGGTTGTGGGAATAATACTAACACATATATTAAATTTTTTAGTATTATTGTAAGAATAAATTGATGTGATTGTAGTTTTAATTGATTAGAATTATTACTTCTTGCTCTACACTTTTATAAACTTTTTTACTTGTTCAAGTAGAACACATATAAAAATGCTCTCAATTAACGAAACAAATTACTGTTGAGTTAATCAACATTTATAAAATAAAAGTTATTCATAACGAAAACTGCCAATAAAAGTATATACCTACAGTAAGCATGATGTATGTTTTTTATTTACAAATATTTAATGATTGATTCGAAACGACAAGTAATTTTCTACCGCACCAAAATAATTATACTTACATTATTAATACTAGGCTAGGTATTGCTTAAAAAAATTAAATAAATAAGTAACTTAAAACGTGTAAATGTGTAACATTAAATGATAAAATTAATGTAATTTTAGTTCAGAAAGTGTTTATTATATGCAATTAAGAAATTGTTCATGTGCGATTCTGTTAGGAAACCAAAACTACGAAATGCTTAAACAACGCTTAAAAGTGGTTTATTAAGCTTACTATTCTGTGTTTAAGTATTGCAAAATTCTTTTGCCAGTAATAAATATAAAATAAATATGATTTATAGTCGGATCGATTTTTTACATAATAATTTTCTTTTGCGAAATTAATTTATCGCACAGATTGCGTTGTAATCTACAATTTCGTTTTCAAATGCTCGAAATTGAAAGCATTTTTCTATGGCAACTTTTAGCCAAGTATGATTGCTCCGACTGCACATTGCGTTCCTTTCCAACTTTGCACATTTCGCGGGTTGCACAATTTTCAAACATAACTCCAAAGAAATTCATTTCATAGACCCATAACCACACAACGAGTTTTTCGCTCTACACGTTATTTTAGCTGAATTTAATCTTTTCGGCAAGTTTTTACTTCAAGCGATGCAATTTTAATTGAAATACATTTTTGTATTCGCTTTTGCAATGAAAAGCAGAAATAATGGAAATAAACTACAAGTAAAATGTAATGTAAAAATTCGAATATCGTGTGAAATACCAATAAATTTATTAAAAGACATGACATTATTGCTAATCACAATCAATTTCTTCTTCAATAATCAATTAAGTGTTGGTTTATATTAACTTTAATGATCGTTAACATTAAATTGGAAGTAATTATTAGGTTAATATAGTATTATTATAGATGTTGTTGTTATAATAACCCATTTAATATGTTTATTTTAAGATCTGTACTTATAATTTGATAAGGAAATAATTTTCTCAAGCACTTAATAGGGTAATTTAGCATAAAAATACTTGCCAATCTATGATATTAAAACCGCAAAGTAATTTAATAACAAAATAAAGACCTAGAGATTTCCAGCGCTATTATTAAACCTTTAATTGTAATACTAAACAGTAGGACTTAACTGACGGATAATTCATTTCTGAATTTGATTTGAATTATTGAACGATTTGAATTCTGAATTTGATTTGGCAATAAATCTGTTATTTACATGTCAATCGATTGTACTAAATACAGATCTCATACTTTAAGATATCGAACCTTATCTTGTCACATTGTAACATCTTACTGGTCATTGTTACAATGTTTTCTTAACGGTTATTCCTTTAATGGTTTCATTTTAAAGAGTATGCCTAGTAGTCCGAAGAGGATATGTAAACTAAAATAATAATTTCCTTAATATAACAGCTGATTTACTCATAGAGAAAGTAAAACAATGTTAATACATATACTTTTATCATATTCGTAAAATTAACTGAAATCAGTCCTTCCTTTTATACATCTAAACACATGTTATGCACATAGTTGTATCAATCAGATCCTTTTTATTTTAATAAATTAATAGTGATGGAATTCTTACTAGATATATTTTCTACTTGTTATTCTACAACTTCTTAAGAGCAGTAACACTTTCTTGGAATTAAGGCATTTCAATTTTAATTTCAGCTCTAATGGATTTTCTGCAGGCATGTCGTATTTCCTGCTATCTCTAGAAAATCTTCATTCGGCGCATAATATTTCTTACTTATTTGAAAGTAATATTTTTCTATGTACCTTACATAGAATCCAATTTCATTGATTCGTTTTCGACAAATTCAGTAATATTGAACTAATATTCATAAAGAGTCCCTCTTTAAGGTTTCAATCGATTAATTTCGCTATTTAATACGCTAGTAGTCTAACTGCCATATAGATATATAGGTAGACAACAGCAGTGACTATATTGCTTTGTTGCATCATACTGATTAAAAATATGCACATAAAAATCTAGATAAAAAGTAATATATTATCCAAACTACTCATTAAATTATAATTTTTAATAAATATTTAAACTTTTTATACTTATTGACATTGAATATTTAAAAGTTACCGCGTTTAAAGTTTAATCGAAATTTTTCTTTTGCTCTCATTCTCAAATTTTTAATTTACATTGAAAACAACAACATTTAGGACCCAAGAATTGAACCCATTGTGATTAACTGATACCTAAATTTCTTATAAAGAATAATCAGTTTTTATAATTAAATATTATTATT
>NC_051847.1:82687494-82810568 GCF_002237135.1 Teleopsis dalmanni | reverse complement strand
AAATCTACTGATCAACCACAAGAGACTGTATTAGCGAATTCCAATATAGCAAAAACTTTGTTTAAACTCAAAGAATGCCTAGTACATACTTATGACTCTTCTGAGTTTGATAGCGACTCTGCGTTAGATGATATTGAAAAGACATTTGAAGAGATTTTACAGACTTTACCAACACTAGAAACGCAATTAGCCAATGAAATGTTTGAAAAAATACGAAATGAAGTTGCTGCATTTTTAAATATATTTAATCAAACATCGAGTAAAAGTGTTTTAAACGAATTAATCGGGCCACTAACAGGCTTAATAGAAAGTTTGGAGACTGTTTGTGCAGCGAGCCAGAAAAATGTTGAAATTGAGAAGTCCTCAATGCTGATAGCAAATCTACAATCTCAAATAATGGCAACATTTAGAGCTATCAATGAAACAAATGAAGTAATTAATAAAAGTTTGCTTATTGAAATGGAAAAAATTCAGAATGGCATTTTAACAATATTTGATACGATCGAACAAAGCGACAGTAATTTGAGAATTATAGAACTATTACAAGAGATGGATTCATTGACACCGCATTTAAAGAATTTCATATCGAAAGTCTCAACAATAAATATGAATAATTTGATCAAGAACGTGAATTCCGCTCAAGCATTTCTACTACATATACATAAAGGCTTAAACGATAATGATAAATTGACGAACACCTTTATGGTTGAAAATCGGCAGCTTGTAGAACAATTGGAGAACACATTGGTGTCAGTTGAGAATGAGCTTATACCAAAGAAAGATTTTCTTAATCTAACTACTGAACAATACGAATTAATAGAATCCATAGAAAAACAATTAAAAGTACTACAAGAAAAGTTAGTTGCTCTACGAGTTCTAGTGGAATCCACAATTCAGTTAGAAGAGAGTGAAGCACTGGAATATAAGCTAGATCAAAAAATGGAATCAATATCAAAAAATATTGATTCCAAAATATCAAAAGAAGTTCATAAACAGGATGACATTGCTGATTCGTCCTTACAGGAAAATAAAATCGATATTACAGAAGAAACTTTCAAAAAAGATGATGAAAAACTGGAAGAACTAAGAATTGAATTAGTTAAATCTCCTGAACTTGAAAAAGCCAAGAAAACTGAATTGCAACAAGATGAAGAAGAAATAGTAGAAACAATTAAAATTCCGGAACAACATCAACCGGAAATAATAGCACAAATAGACCAATCACAACAGATAGGTCGATTTGAAGAAATTCAACAGTTAGAAGCTTCTATAGATGCTGTCACAACCGTTGAAGATAAATTTATAACTGAACAGGTCATAACACCTACTATACTTCAAAAGCCTGAAGAAATGATAACATTGCAGCAAGTAGTAAATATTGATGGTACTTTACTAGAGAAAGGAGTTGAATCAACAGAAGAATTAATTCAAAATGCTGGTGTTGAAGTTAAAGCTGAAGAAATGATTACAGAAACACTTGAATCTAAAATACTAGCGACGGCAGAGGCAACTGTCGAAGCGGTCAAACAAAAAATGCAAACTACAGAAATCTTAATAAAAGAACAACCAGATATAGCTGGGGAAGAGGATAAACCGACGGAACAATTGAAGCAAATATCTGTTGCAGCAGAAGTGACAAGCGATGTTTCGCAAGAAGTTCTAATTTCTGGGGACAACGCCATGCCGATAGAAAAGCAGCTTGAGGTGTCTACTGAAGCAAAAGTACAAGCAAGTGATTCTACAGATGATGTAGTCAATGATATGCAGCAACTTATCTCCACTCCTACGGAAATCGTAAATCCAGAAGACAATATTATTCCTGTAGAAGCAGAAATTCAAAATAAATTAGAAAAAGGTGAGTTTAGTGTTACTGATTTACAGGAGCAAAAAGTTGAGGAATTACAATCGGACTCAATCATACCTGAAACGTTAGTAGATGCATCTGCAGCAGTTAGGCAACAACAAAAAGTAGATGTAGCAGAGGAAGTATGTGATCAAGTAGCACAGAATAAAGAGGAATTAGCAGTAGAACAGAGCATACTACAAAATATACAATCGATTTTAAGCGATATTAAAACAGCAAAAGATGTGAAAATCTGTAAATCATCGGCTGAAATTTTAAATTCTATTGAAACAATTTTTAATGAAATTAAGTTGGCAATTTTAAGCGACAACCCAACTTTAGTAGAAGACAATTTATTCTTACCTATGTTTAAATTGAAAGATTTACTTTCATTTATTAAAAATACACCAATAAAAATGAGTGATGTAGATAAACCTTTATTCTGTGGCTTGGTTACCAAGTCAGATGCAATCTTTAGAGAAATTTTGAACAACAAGGACTCGCTAAGAAAAGCTTTTGTGCAAGATATATTAGACACAATACAACCTGTCACAAATACTGTTATCACTTACATAAAGGAAGCTTACCCTGACAATGCCGTCCTTCATCCAGTTACATCCCTAATACAAAACCTAAGTGAAGAGCTAATAAATATTGCCAATCCGAACACTGTAACACTAGATCTGAATACACCATCCTATATAAATACAAAACAACATTTAACAGATCTCGCAACTATTTTAAAAGAGTTGCAGGTGTTGAGTTCGTTTAATTCAATTGACACAAAACAAACAAATCTCCTAAATCTAATAGATGCTCTACACAAGGATAACATAGAAACTATGGAATTCTTTGAAGAAGTTGGAATTGTTAAAGATTGCCTATTGGCTTTGTTAGAAATGATTAAATCTGAAAAGATACACGTATCTCTTAATGAAACGCATAAAGAAGAAAACCAGAGTGAAAATTTAGAAAGGATAAATGTTTTGATGGAAATAATAAAAAATAATGACGATTTGTTGATGCTAGAAAATGAATTAAAAGATTTACTAAACCAACCTTTTGATGATGAACGTTTTTCGAAAATAGTTTTTAAATTAAAGGAACACATTGTTCACACTTACGATGGTGGGCCATTGACAGATAACGAACAAACTGAAATGATAGAAAAGCTTGTAGATTCTATTGTAGAACAAAATGCCCATGTTTCACACAAATTGTCGAACGAGTATTTTATTGCTACCATAAAAAATTTAGACGATATTCAATCCAGAATAAATTCCCTCAGCAATTGTACAGTATATGAAAAACTAGATCGATTTACACCGATATTAAAATTCCTGAAACAAAATGCTGAAGAATTAAAAGAACTGAAAGAAGTAGATAAGTCATCTAGATTGGCAGCTTCGTTACAAAAAAGCTATATGGACATTTTTATTTTGTTCGATGATTTAGGCACGGATTTACAAGGTGTCAATAGAGAATATTTTGAGAAAGCAAAATCCGTGGCTTTTCAGGAATATGAGGATATTGAAAAATGTGAAAAACCTTTCATAGCAGTTAAAGCCAGTGAAAATCTATTTCATTTCACAAAAATGATTGATGAAATTTGCTGCATCTTACAAAATAGTGAACTGGCCATATTACCAGAAAACTTTAAAGACCAAAATATTACATCAATTCACGATGAAAATAAGGAAAATGTCAAATCGAACACAGAAGAAATTAATGAAAAAAACGCTGTAACAATAGTTGAAACAATTAAAGATGAGCTACTTAATAAAGATACAGATAAGCAAGGTGCTGCATCTAAAGCAGAAGTTGATAAATCTAATGACGTTAGTGAAGTTTTTCAAGTAAATGAAGACCAAAATGAAAAAACTGACATTTCGTTACCAGAAACTGAAGAGATTTCTTTGAAAACGGAAGAAAAACAAAAAACCGAAACTGATTTGAAGGAATTAATAGAACAACAAATTGTGGAACCATTTGCCGCAGAACCTTTCTCAATTGATCTAATTGAAAACTTGAAAGAAGAAGCAAGTATCGAATTTAATATTCTTGAGGTAGTAGCTACAATTCAAGATCTTATTCAAAGTGATGAAACTCTTCAAGTCTTGGCAGATGATATAAATGCACTTACTCAAGTTCCAAACACAAGCGAGGAATTAGCAAAAATTGTCTTTAAGCTTCGGGAACATATCGTTCATACATATGATGGAGGACCTCTGACTGATAATAATAATGATAGTAATGCTCCTCAAAAATTGATGGAATCATTACTGCAAAATGAAGAAGTTCATAAGCAGTTAGCAAATAAATATTATGCCGAAATTATTAAAAATACTGATATTATAACATCTAAAATTCAATCTTTGGAAGATAATCCAATATCAGACAAACTTCATTTATTACTTCCAACTGTGGATTCCCTTAAACAAATAACGGAACATATAAAAGATATTAAAGAATTGGACAAGTCATCTGAAAAGATAGTGGTGTTACAGAAAAATTTGATGAATATGTTTGTGCTATTTGATGATATAACTTGCTTAGGTGCAGAGAATTTGAAATCAGATCTAGATCAAGTAAAGAAAACTATTTTAGAAAAATATGATTCTATAGATAATCTCCCGCAACAAGTTGATACAATTAAAATTTGTGAGAATATATATCAAGTAACTAAAATTGTTGATAATATTTGCGATAAACTGCAAACAAACCAGATACAGAGCTCAGAAAAGATGGAAATAGATGAAATAGTTGAAAAAATAAATGAAGATGAAAAACTGAAGGAAACTGAACAGATGTCAGAAACAATGAAGGAAGAGGATATAGTTTCAGATGATATTCAAGATTTAACCTTAATAAAATCAGTTGAACCACAAACAAAAGAAGAGGAAACAGTCAATGTTACAAAAGAAATAATTGATGAGGTTGAACAGAAGTCTGAACAAATAACAAAGAAGTCTATGGAAGAACCTAATGAAAGTGCAGTTCAATTGGACAGTGTAAATGAAATAAAGAAAGCAATAATTCCTGACAATAAAATAGACAAATCTTCCACAGAAAACAAAATTAAAGCAATTAATGATGAGCTACTTCAGAAAGAAGAAGTAGATAAGCAAGAAGTTGACGCATCTGAAGTAGTAGAAATTAGTAAATCGGTTGAGAGCATTGAAGTGCCCCAGGTAAATGAAGACCAAAACAAAAAAACTGATATTTCGTTACCAGAAACTGAAGAGGTTTCTTTAAAAACAGAAGAAAAACAAAAACCAGAAACTGATTTGAAGGAATTAATAGAACAACAAATTGTGGAAACGTCTGCCGCAGAACCTTTCTCAATTGATCTAATTGAAAACTTGAAAGAAGAAGCAAGTATCGAATTTAATATTCTTGAGGTAGTAACTACAATTCAAGATCTCATTCAAAATGATGAAACTCTTCAAGTCTTGGCAGATGATATAAATGCACTTACTCAAGTTCCAAACACAAGCGAGGAATTAGCAAAAATTGTCTTTAAGCTTCGGGAACATATCGTTCATACATATGATGGAGGACCTCTGACTGATAATAATAATGATAGTAATGCTCCTCAAAAATTGATGGAATCATTACTGCAAAATGAAGAAGTTCATAAGCAGTTAGCAAATAAATATTATGTCGAAATTATTAAAAATACTGATATTATAACATCTAAAATTCAATCTTTGGAAGATAATCCAATATCAGACAAACTTCATTTATTACTTCCAACTGTGGATTCCCTTAAACAAATAACGGAACATATAAAAGATATTAAAGAATTGGACAAGTCATCTGAAAAGATAGTGGTGTTACAGAAAAACTTGATGAATATGTTTGTACTATTTGATGATATAACTTGCTTAGGTGCAGAGAATTTAAAATCAGATCTAGATCAAGTAAAGAAAACTATTTTAGAAAAATATGACTCTATAGATAATCTCCCGCAACAAGTTGATACAATTAAAATTTGTGAGAATATATATCAAGTAACTAAAATTGTTGATAATATTTGCGATAAACTGCAAGCAAACCAGATACAGAGCTCAGAAAAGATGGAAATAGATGAAATAGTTGAAAAAATAAATGAAGATGAAAAATCGAAAGAAACTGAACAGATGTCAGAAACAATGAAGGAAGAGGATATAGTTTCAGATGATATTCAAGATTTAACCATAATAAAATCAGTTGAATCACAGACTAAAGAAGAGGAAAGAGTCACTGTTACAAAAAAAATAATTGATGAGGTTGAACAGAAGTCTGAACAAATAACAAAGAAGTCTATGGAAGAACCTAATGAAAGTGCAGTTCAATTGGACAGTGTAAATGAAATAAAGAAAGCAATAATTCCTGACAATGAAATAGACAAATCTTCCACAGAAAATAAAATTAAAGCAATTAATGATGAGCTACTTCAGAAAGAAGAAGTAGATAAGCAAGAAGTTGACGCATCTGAAGTAGTAGAAATTAGTAAATCGGTTGAGAGCATTGAAGTGCCCCAGGTAAATGAAGACCAAAACAAAAATACTGATATTACGTTACCAGAAACTAAAGAGGTTTCTTTGAAAACAGAAGAAAAACAAAAAACAGAAACTGATTTAAAGGAATTAATAGAACAACAAATTGTGGAACCATCTGCCGCAGAACCTTTCTCAATTGATCTAATTGAAAACTTGAAAGAAGAAGCAAGTATCGAATTTAATATTCTTGAGGTAGTAGCTACAATTCAAGATCTCATTCAAAATGATGAAACTCTTCAAGTCTTGGCAGATGATATAAATGCACTTACTCAAGTTCCAAACACAAGCGAGGAATTAGCAAAAATTGTCTTTAAGCTTCGGGAACATATCGTTCATACATATGATGGAGGACCTCTGACTGATAATAATAATGATAGTAATGCTCCTCAAAAATTGATGGAATCATTACTGCAAAATGAAGAAGTTCATAAGCAGTTAGCAAATAAATATTATGTCGAAATTATTAAAAATACTGATATTATAACATCTAAAATTCAATCTTTGGAAGATAATTCAATATCTGAAAAACTTCATTTATTACTTCCAACTGTAGATTCCCTTAAACAAATAACGGAACATATAAAAGATATTAAAGAATTGGACAAGTCATCTGAAAAGATAGTGGTGTTACAGAAAAACTTAATGAATATGTTTGTATTATTTGATGATATAACTTGCTTAGGTGCAGAGAATTTGAAATCAGATCTAGATCAAGTAAAGAAAACAATTTTAGAAAAATATGACTCTATAGATAATCTCCCGCAACAAGTTGATACAATTAAAATTTGTGAGAATATATATCAAGTAACTAAAATTGTTGATAATATTTGCGATAAACTGCAAGCAAACCAGATACAGAGCTCAGAAAAGATGGAAATAGATGAACTAGTTGAAAAAATAAATGCAAATGAAAAACTGAAGGAAACTGAACAGATGTCAGAAACAATGAAGGAAGAGGATATAGTTTCAGATGATATTCAAGATTTAACCATAATAAAATCAGTTGAATCACAAACTAAAGAAGAGGAAAGAGTCAATGTTACAAAAGAAATAATTGATGAGGTTGAACAGAAGTCTGAACAAATAACAAAGAAGTCTATGGAAGAACCTAATGAAAGTAAAGCTCAATTGCACAGTGCAGAAGAAGTAAAGAAACCTATAAGTTCAGATGATGAAATAGACACAAGTTCCACAGAACTTTCTATTGATGCATCTAAATTGGAGGAAGCAAAAGATATTCAGAAATTGAAGTCTATTGATGATAATAAACTAGAAGAAAAAATTGTAAAAGATGTCACAACGGAGTTGCTTGAAAATGAGCCGACTCAAGCAGCAAATGCAGTAAAAGAGGCAGATAAAATAGATGTAAAGAGAGTAGAGTCTGCAGATGACACTTTGAATTATGTTGACAATTTAATCGCAGTTGAAGTTGTAGCCCAGCAAATTGAAGGAAAACACCCAACAATCAGGAAAGATATGAAGGAGGAAATTGAACAGCAAACAGAAAAGATAGTAGAGGATCAGAATCTGCAGTATAAAAAAGACATTGAAGATGAAAATGAAGATGTCAAAAATCAATCTATGATAGCTAATGTAATTGGGGAAGAATATTCTGAAAAAATATCGGTACAAGAAGTTCATTTAGAAAAAGAATTAGAAATGAATGAAGAAGTTATTAATGTTATTGATGATAAGTTCGATATAATTGAAGAGCAATCCAATGAAACTACTTTACATAGCGATAAAGAAGGAACTGTAGAGGATTTAAAGGAAAAACAGAGTAGGACAACTGAAATTGTTGAATTACACCCTAACGAATCTCAGGAACAACCAAAAGAAGATTTCCAAAAAATTAATGAAGTAAATCAAGAAATTACTACTTTTGAAGTCTCATCAGAACCTCAAACTGAAATTACAGAAGAAAATAGTATTAAAGTCGATAAATCAGATATAAAAGTCGATCAATCATTGGAAATACCTTCTGTATTATCAATAGAAGGTGAAACGGTGAAAGATGTAGAAAAACTTCCTGATTCAAAGAAATTAATAGATATTAAAGAATTTGACAATATCACAGATCAAACACAGGAGGATACAGTATTGCTTCAACCGATTATATATGAGGTTCAAAATGAAACTCAATTAGAAGCAGAAAATGACACGCAAGACAACAAGCAAACTGATTTGCTCAATGTTAAATTAATGCCATTAGAAAATAAAAGTGATTTAGTCGAGGCAGAACAGCAAATTGTAGAGCATGAGAAAATATCCGAAGATATTGATATTGAAGAAAATACTAGTAAATCTTTACCGGCAGAAACTAAAATATCTGAAAAAAATCAAGGCATTATTGTGGATGCAGAAACTAATAATATGTCAAATGCGGAGGAGCAACCACAAAAGCTTTTAGAACCAAATAAATTAGATAATCACGCAGAGAAAAATAAAGCATTGGGTATAGTTGATACAATAAAATTAACATCAGAAGACGTTAGGGTAGAAGAATCCCCAAAGGTAACTGAAGAAGAAACAAAGTCAATAGAGAACACATCAGCTGATAGGAAATCAGTAGAATCTAAATTATCTGAATCAAGTGAGCAAAAAGAATTGAAAATTCCATTAGAAAATTTGGAAGAAAAACCAAAACAAAACGAAGATGTAAAAGAAATAAATTATGAAGTAGATTCTAAAATACAGGAAAGTCCAAAAATAATAGAAGAAACAAATATTACGGAAATCGTTGCTGATTTACAATTAAAGGAACTCAAAAAAGAACAACCAAAAGAAACAGTAGAAGAAGAGATTAAAATAGATGCAATAAAAATTGAACCGCATGCAAGTCAAGTAAACGTAGAGGAAAAAGGTAAAAAAACAGAGAAAAGTAAGGAAGATATAATTAGGGAAGACTCCAGTACAATTATTAAGCTATCTGAAAAAGATTCAACTGTTACACTTCAGACTAATTCTAAAGAAGCAGAAAAAACGAGTATTATCAGTGAGGTTACTGATATTCAGTCAGAAGTAACTAGTGAAGAGCAAACTAAGAGTATAAAAGAAAAGTCCAAGAAATCTGATAAGAAAACAAAACAAAAGAAAGAAAAATCTCCTAAAGATAAGACTAAAATGGAAGCTGCTGACAAAACTGTTGAAGTAGAAAATGAAGTGAAAGATATGGAAAGTGATTTGAGTAAAGTTAAATCTGCAGAAGAGTTGAAGAAAACAAATGATTCTAGTGAAAATAAAATAATAGAATCTATAAAGGATATAAAACTAGATGTTACTGATGCAATTAAACAAAGTACAGAAGTTAAATTAGAAGAAGTTAAAGATGAAGAAGTGAAAAAAATGACTACAGCAGAATCAAAAGAACGAGAAAAGTTACCAGAGGAATCCATAGACGTTGAAGACAAACCTGATACACAAGCAAAACAAGAAAAAATTTTGGAAATTAAAGAAAAATCTGATAAACACATAGAAAAAGAAGTAACAGAAAATGAAGTTTCTGATATAAAACCTAAATTAACTTCTGACACAAAAAAAGAAAAATTAACAGATTTGAAAACTACTGAAGAACTTCTTGGAACACAAGAGGAGCAAGAACTTATAACAGAAGTTGCTACAACGATTTTGAATGAATCTAGTGAAAAAGTGAAGCCATTATCAGAACAAGAAATTGGTGGTATATTGGAAAACATAAAATCAATACAATCCAAAATCGATTCCCTCATACATAGTCCCACACACAAACAAATAATTACATTATTGCCAACACTAAAATCTTTACAAAATTTTGTAGTTTTTCTAAAAGATGCTGAAAAATTAAATAAGTCAACTAAAAAAATTATCTCTTTCCAAAAGAACTTGATGGATATTTTCGTTTTATTCGATGATTTTAGTACAGGAAAGGAAAATAATTTAAAAGATAATATTGAAAAAATCAAAACTTCAGTTTTAGCAGAATATGATTATTTAGAAAATGAAACTAAGCTGATACCTTCTCTTAAAGTTTGTGAAGATTTGTTTCATATTACAAAACTAATTGATGAAGCTTGTTCTTGTATTCAATTAAATGAAAATCAAGATTTAGGTGCTGACAAACCAAAGGATAAAGAATTGAATATTGAAGATATACCAGATATAAAAGCTTCAAAAGATGTGTGCGAAAAAGATAAAATATCCAGCAAGGTTGACGAAAATATCGAAATCGAACATGATTCCAAAAAATTGAAAGAAGATAAGACTGTGAAAGATGAAGAAGGAATAAAACAAACAGAAGCAGCTTCTGAAATTTTAGAGGACACCAAACCAATTCAAACTGTAGAAGAAAAAGATATAATTGTAGAAGATGATCACAAATCTGAACAAATTAAAGACTTATCTAAAACTGTTCAGGAGGAGAAAATGGAGATTAAAGAAAAAATTAGTGAAGAAAAAGCCAATACTAAAACAGAAACAGAAAGTGGTAAAGTTAAAAGATCATCTAAAAAATTGAAAGAAAAGAAAGCAAAGACCGAGAAGGAAATTTCCGATAATAATAAGCAAAAGGATAAAGACAAAACCTTGAACATAGATGCAGATGGTGACGATAAAGCTAAAGTAACAGAGTTAGTTGATAATAAAGTGGAACATGTTAAAATTGAAGAAAAGGATATTAATATAGATTCAAGTCCTAAATCTGAAATCATTAATTCAAAAGAAGAAGAACAAAAGAAAATGATGAAGCCAAAAGAAGAAATTATTTCAACTGAAGATTTGGATAACTCTCAAAAAACTGTAAGTACGGAAATTAGCGATACAAAATTGGAAGAAGAAATAAAACCAAGTCCTAAAGAAGAAGAAGTCCAAAAAATGAAACTTGAAGATAAAAAACAAGTAGGAAAAGTAATTGAAGAAAAATCTAAAGAAAAACTGAAAGAAGTTGAAAGTACAGACGTAAAAGAAACACCATTAGCGACCGCAGAAATTAAAACAGAAATATCAGATGAAACTATATTAGTTGAAAAGGCTGACAAAAAATTAGTAGAAGTTGACTCTATAGAACAAAAGGAAACTACAACCCCAATCAAAAAAGAGGATGAGGCTGTGAAATCCGATCGAAATGCAGAAAGTGCTAAAACAAAAGATATAAAGGTTGAACAAGAGATAAAATCAAGTCTCACTGAAGCAGAGGAAAAAACAAATAAATCTCCAGAAAATGATAAAATCAAGAAATCGGTTAAACGAAAGTCTGTAGGAAAATCAAAAGATAAATCGAAAGAAAAACCAATCGATTCTGAGAAACCACAAATGGTTGAAGCAGATGTGAAATCAAAAGATGAAACTGTAGAAAAGTTTGTTGAATCTGCGAAAATTCCTGAAACTACCGACAAAGAACTGGTTGAGCAAAAGCAAATAATAAAACAAAGTGAAAAAGAAAATATTTTAGCAGAATCAGATAAGACACAGCAAAAAGAAGTAGACAGTGATATAATCGATATGAAGCCAAAAGAAGAAAAGAAGAGAAGTAAAACTCCGGAAGATACTAAAAATAAAGGAGCTACTGAAACGAAATCTGAAGTCAAACCAGAAGAAGATCAAAAGACACAAGAAGTTGCAGAACATGTAGAAAAGAAACAGAAATTTGCTGAAGATGACACTGTCAATAAAGCAATTTCAGAAAGTTCAGAAAGTAAATCCAAACAATTACCTGAAGCAGCAATAATTTCTAAAACAGGTGATGAAAAATTGGAAAAAGTGGATTCTATAGAACAACAACAACAAAAAGTTACAGAACTAATCGGAAAAGAGCATCTTACAGGAGAATTAGTTGAAACTCAACAAGATAAAGAAAGCTTAAAAGCAAAAGATAAAAAGATAGAGGACGATAAGAAGCCTAGTACAGTTGATATAGAAGAAAAAGCAAATAAATCTGAAGACAATGATAAAGCAAAGAAATCTATTAAACGAAAGTCCATAGAAAAATCTAAAGACAAATCGAAAGAGAAATCAAAAGAAACTGAAAAGAAACAAGAAGTCGAAGAAGATAAAAAAATAAAAGACAGTCTTACAGATACTTCAGAAATAAAGACAGAAAAATTAATTGATGCTGCTAGTGCTCCTGAAGCAGTTGAAAAACAACTAGATGTGGCGGATATCAAAGAACAAGAACATGAGAAAATTTTAACTGATAAAATATTAGAATCCGAGAAAAACAAAGACAGCAGTGAAGCAAAAGATACAAAACAAAATGAACAAAAGAAATCAACCGACAAAGAAGAAAAAACAAGAAAGACGAAAAAAGATAGTACTAGCAAGGATGTTAAAAGAAAATCGAAAGAAATAATTAAAGATAAATTAAAAGAAAAAGAAACCGAAAAACAACCAGAAGTTGGAGAAGAAAAAGTAGAAAATCTTCTTGAACCTGTCATTGTTGCTGAAAGCAGTAAAGAGGATTTAACCATTCTTGACTCTAAACCAAAGAGAGAAGAGGAAACGAGTATAAAGGAAAAGGAAGGGAAACCACAAATTGTAGAAGATACTAAACAACAGAAACCTCAATTAATAGAGGTGGAACAAAAACTTGTTGACGAAGTAAATCAACAGTTGGAAGAGCCAGAAGACAAACAAAATTTAATAAAAAAAGAAAAGGATTCAAAAACGAAAAAACGAAAAGAAGTCATAGAAACTATGCAACAGCCTAAACTAAATGCGACAGAAGTAAATGGAGAACCTATAATAGAAGAGCAAAAAGCAAAGACAGTAACTAGTGATGAAAGATCTGAACCAATTAAAAAAGAAACGGACGTACCTAAACAAACAACTGAATCATGTTCTGTGAAGGATAGTGTGCCTTTAAGTGCAAAACAAGAAGACACGTCTACCAAACCTGCAAGAAGTAGACATGCTAAAAATGAAATAGAAAATCAAACAAATGATATTAAGGATAACGGAATTCAAGAAGTGATAATGAAAGGTGTTACAAAAGAAACCAATCTAACAACACTCACAGAGATAAAATCGTCACAAGATGAAATTGTAGAAAAGAAAGAACGTGATAATCAAGTAGAGAAACAAAAATTGAAATCCTTAACAAATGAATACAAAGACAGAAAGGAAACACGCAATGCAAAACGTAAACCTAATGTCGATATAAAATTGACTAATAGAAATTCCGCTACTGGTAGTGACATTAAACTCACTTGTGGTATATCCGGAAATGAATTGAATATTCAATGGTTTAAGGAAAATCAACTTGTTAGAGAAGATACCAAGCATAAAATATTCCTAAATGATGGGCTATCATGCTTAGAGATAGCAGCTGTAGACGCAAAAGATGCGGGTGTATATAGATGTATTGCTTCTAATCAAAATGGAGAGGTAGAAACGAGTTGTCTAGTCACTGTTTTTGATGTACCAACAAATAAATTTGGCACACCTCCAATATTTACGCGTAATATCAGAGGTACGACTTCTTATTTTATTTTCATTTAAATATTTTCCGAAAGAAAAACAATTTTATTTAAACTAATTACTAACAGTAAAGTGTGTTATTTTTAAGTTGATTAATATAGTAATATATAAATAGGAAATTCTACTAATTAAATAAGAGACTTAAAACAATTTACTTAAATTATATACATACATATATATAATATATTGTATGTATATGCTTATTGTACATATGTATATATAACAAAAATATTTAAATGGCTTTACTAAAAAAATAGTGTTACCATCAGCTTATGCGAGAATGGACAATAAAAACAGGTAAATATATATAAAATTTAATGTTATATATTAGTTAATAAAAATATAATATTCATTTCATTCCTTATTACTAGTTTAAATAATGCTACATAATAATTTATGTTTTTAGTATAAGTATAAAAATGAGAATAACATTAAGTTCAAACTTAATTGTAAGTTCTTAGAAAGTCATTAGTTTCTCAGAGATGATAATGAAAAATAATTTTTTAAATTCAATTACTCAGAAAGTAGGCAGGTAGCCAGCTAGAGACTTCAGGTGATAAATTGATCTCATAAGATTTATATATAAATATATGCACAACGATGATAAAATAAGATTCTCGGTAGTAAAAATTGAGTATAAATTATGTTGTGGTTTCAAGATTGTTAAAGTGAAGTCATATAACTTATTTTTCTGTATTTAATATTTCCTTATGATTTTCTATTCTATTCTATTAATTACACCTAATATTAAAACATCATTTTCTGCTATGCAAAATACTGAAAAAAGCTGGAAATGAAATTGGTCATGATTGACTGTATGTATGATATTTGCTATAATTTCGATTTAGTAAGATATTGTAGTTGCTCCGAAAGAAGAGATTCAACTTTTCTCAAAAAAAATTTTCTTAAGAAAGAGTTCGGTTTCTAATTTTTAAGCTATACTCGAAATAAATTTGTAGCCATGGGTGTTCAGAAAGTGTTCTAAATATATTTGGCAATAGCTTATCCAAAATTTGACAGATATTCGCTTTTAAAGCATAGAGAATATGGTGTTTTAAATGTGATTGTTTTAGTAATTGTTTGAAAATTTGTACTACCCTAAATACACCAATTTTGTTTATTCTCATATAATTCTGAACACAACACGTATGTATGCAATCTCTCTTAAGTTATGATTCTCATTCACTTTGGCATTCAGGTTTTATAATAATCTCAACGTTCATATTAAGAATGTTAAGTGTATAGCGTCAATATTTATAAATTTCAGAATCGTATTTCATAAATTGGATTTAAAAAATGTTGACGTTAGAACATTTAGTTTCAGAAAAATTTAGTAAGGACTTTTTTAGTTTTCGGTTGTGAATAAATTTTTCTGATAAATTCTTCTGGACATAACAAAGGAGAAATTTATTTAATATATGTAGCGCTGTGCTTTTTATTTAGTTTAATAAGAAAACTATCGGAGTTAATACAAGCCACAAAAACCCGCTATAAATAATATTATTAATAATATTAATAAACATTTATTCTATTATTTTATATCTAACTTGCATATTTCATTTTAAGTGGGTTGCTTTTGAATTTAAATTTTTGTATCTATTGTATTCAACAAAAATTAATATTATAATGCGGAGCACAATCGTGATTAAGAAACTCATTAAGTCATTAAAAAAGTAGATCAACTGAATTTTTAATTTTCTTGACTGTATAGCCTCATTGAAGGCTTATCAAAAAGCACAAACTGATAACTTTAAATAGCGTAAATATGTCGTATTAAATTTATCAAGACATTTGCAACGATTGAAAATTAATCACAGATTACACAATTCAAACTCGTTCTTAAAACACAAGACAGATGAATAGATTGATTGATGTCTGTCAACTTTCGATCGCTTGCATTGATTTGTACGTTTGTCTATTTATCTGTTTGATTTTCTATCCGATAGGTCTAAGCGCCTGTCTGTTTAGTAACTTCCTTAGTTTTCGAGGCAATGAAATGCAATTTTACACTGGGATGTTTTGTGAACCTGACAGATGAAATAGACAAATGGACGAATAGACAAATGGATATTATAATAACTATTTATATAGGGTACTGAAACTTGATGGAGTCAGAGCTAACTTAGTATCTGTGATTTAGATATTACTTATATTTTAAGAATTGAAATATATGTTATAAAAATCTACTTATATATCAAGTACATCCGAATTATTTAAAGCATTTTTTCGGAAAAGTGTTTGCGATACAAGATAGGTAGGAATATATATTTAAATGAACTTCAAAATAATAGAATTAAGTAATACCATATATGTCTTATTATTGTATTGCAGAATTAATTCACATTTACAATTTATTTAAAGAGGGTTTTGACTTAGAATTTTTTACTATTATAATATTGTAATGGACAACATACAGAAATACAAAATATACAACACTTCTTTTTGGAAGTACATTAAAAATTTTTCATTAAAATAAGTCATATTTAAACTGTTATCCTAGTATCCCCATTTTCTGTCGCAATCATTCAGTTCCTTACAGGATAATAAAATTATTTCAACAAGTACAAATAGTTTTTAAGAAGTAATTATTAACTCTAAAAGTTGACATCACAAAATACACACATCTATTAGATATAGGAATAGTTTTAGTCCTCTATACAGAAATCTATAGGAATTAGAAGAGAATTGATAAGTATTTATGTAGAATTGAATATAGCAAAGGTGTTTCTGCATAGATACGTAAGCATGCGACTCCTTGTATAAATAGAATAATAATGAAATCTATAAATAATGCGGCAATGAATCTTATCGAAAGGTAGCAGAAGCATGAAATGGACGTCGCATTCACACGATTTTACATAATTTGATTTACAAGTACGAATAACGTGTGAAATTGAAATAATTGAATTATAATTAGCTTTTTGGCAATTGAAGTATAAATATTCTTACTAGTATTTGTTTTGAAGAATTCAATTGAATTATTTCGAATTAAATTGTCGACTGAGAAGGATGAATTGTTAGATTCGGTTCGAATACTTTTAGTTCGTGTTCATTTCAGTCATAGTTTTAATTTGTTATCGAATAGACGAAATAAATAATCTCTCTCGACCATTTCGTTTCGGTACCTTATAACGATTTGTGAAAAAATTTCCGTGTATAAAACTCATACGTTTACATAATAGTGTCAATAAATATTTTTTAATTTCTTTGAATTTTTTGGAAATAAGTGCTTAAAACTATGGGTGAGACAGAGGGTGAAACTACGGCATCTGATGCCCGACCTTCGGAAGAGAAAGAATCAACTCCAGCACAAGAAACTCTTCAAGTTCCTTTGCCAAAGAAACGTAAATTAAAATCCCCTACACCAGGTAGCTTACGTGGTCGTAGTGCAACTCCAATACGCGGTAGAAGTCAAACTCCTTTCACCTTGTACATGACACGTCGTAGTGCTACACCGTCAACATGGCGCAGCATAACACCATTTTTAAAACGCGAAGAAAAAGAAAAAACTCCCTTTGAGTTGGGCAGGGATATAATGATACAACTAACTTGCAACAAAGCAGTCTTTGACCGTGCTCTTATTATGGATATATCAGAGACAGAGGAGAGCCAAAAACCTGTTCGTTACATAACGTCAGATATGTCCGTTATTGATCGTGCTGCTGTAATGGACGTTTCAAATGTTGAGGTTATCTATGTTGTTGAAGAATATGAAGAAATGGAGGAAGAAGAGGAAATTATTGAAGAAGTCAAACCAAAGAAAAAAGGTAAGGGTAAAAAGGCACGTACACCTAGAAAGTCGGTGGATAAAGATGCAAGTCCTACTGGATCTGACGTAGATGGCAATGGTGAACAAAATGGTGACAGGGAGGAAAGCATGGAACCTGATGATTCGGACGAACCTGTTAAAAAAGGTAAAAAGAAAGCTGCACCAAAAAAGAAAGAAAAGAAAGAGAAATCACCAAGTCCAAAGTTGACCTTGAAGCTAGAAATAGGTGGTGGTCAAAAAGCAAGCAAGAAAATGTTTGAACAGCAGGAACAACAAAAACCTGTAGCTGGGCCTAAGCCACCCCCAAAAAAGAGTAAACTACTTTTACAAATGGAAGAACAAGCTAAAGCAGCTGCAAAGAAAGCCGAAGAAGAAGCAGCTACAGCTGCTGCAAAGCCGAAAGGTGAAACTTTTGCCGAACGACAGAAACGTTTGCAAGCCGAAAAAGAAGAACAAGAACGTTTAGAAGCTGAAATACGCGCACAACAAGAAGCTGAAATGGAAGAAATGGAGGCCTCCGGTGCTGAAGAGGATGAAGGAGATGAAGGTGATGGCAGTGAAGAAGGTGATGAGCATACAGAATATGGTGAACATGGTGAAGGTTCTGAAGATGAATATAATGAAAGTCATGGTGGTGATGATGGGGAAGACGATCGTAGCAGAGGCGATGAAGATGGTGAGCGAAGTGATGATGTTGCTAGTTTGCGTGCTCAGAAAAAACGTCGTAGTACTTCTTCTGATGGTTTCACTCGTCCCCGTCCGGAGGACGAAGAACGTTGGAAACGTATTGCTGAAGAGGATGGTGAAGAATTTATGCAGCAATTGCGAAAATATAGTGTCGCACAACGTATATCAGAAAAGGAACGAGATGCTGACTGGCAACGACGCCGAGAGCAAGCTCGTAATCCACATTTCATTAATTATTTAACTGACCGAACAGCTGAAACTGGTCAAAAAGTACGTCTCGCTTGTGCAGTGGGTGGTCCAGAGTTATCGGTCAAATGGTTCAAAGATGGTCGACAGTTGGAACGTGATGCTAATCATCGTATAATAAATAATAATGATATTTTGGCTCTTGAAATTGTAAATACAAATCCCATGGATTCCGGAGAGTATACATGTGTCGTAGCAAATATGAATGACGAAGTTACGTCCGCTTGTATTGTAACAATCTACGACGTTTACAAAGATGAACCTAAGCCTCCATCATTTAGACTGATAAGAGGTACATATGCGAGTTTATATGTTGCAAAATGGTTCGTATAACCATAATAAATTGTTTTATTTTTTTACAGAGTATTATCATTTACGAGATGACGAACTTACAATCGAATGCCATGTCCATGGTGTGCCACGTCCTATTATTACATGGTGGCGTGGTGCATTCGAAATTAAACCAAGTTATAAATTCACGCTTTTGGAGGAGGCACATGGTGTATGTAAATTACTTATTTATAAACCCTCAAATAAGGACAGCGGATCATATATCTGTAAAGCTATAAATGCTTCTGGCGAAGCGCAGATCACTCACTCGGTCGAAGTTGCTAAAAACAGACATTTCCATGTGCACGGAATATTCCATGCACGAAATCAAATTCAAAAGGATAAGGAAAAGGCAGCTAAAAAAGCAATGGAAGAAGCTTTAAAATCAAAGGAGGAATCAGATAAGAAAAGAGCTGAGGCAGAGCCTAAAGCCAAAAGTTATCGTGCTTCTCCTGAACCAATGGTTTCACCTAAGCAGAAATTAAAGTTCGCTACACAATTACGTGATCGCATGGCTCTTGAAGGCACAACAGTAAAATTTGTATGCACAGTAATTGGCCCCGATCCAAATTGCCGATGGATGAAAGACGACAAATTTGTTGTTGTTGGAGGAAATGTGCGAAATCTATCTGAAGAGGGTAAAGCTATATTAGAACTGCGAAACGTATCAGCAGAATCGTCAGGCGTTTATAAGTGTTTAGCCAAGAATGAACACAGCGAAGTAGAAACTTCGTGTTATTTTAAGGTGTACCCTGCCCAAGCCGATGGCGATGAACAAGAACCAATGTTCGCACTACCATTGCGAGGTATGGGATAAAAATGTATACATTCTTTTTTGTTTGTATTTGTTATCATTATTTGTCAACGTAGACTCATTTAATCATTGCCAAAAATTGAAATTCTTCTATGCATTGTAAAATCAAATGGCAATATCTAAAGAATTACTGTTCTACAACACATACTACTCTATAAATTTTAGAGAGAATTTTAATTACATTTTATGTACCATTTGTTTTATTGTGCATTAATCGAGGTCAACAAGTAAAAATAGATACTTCAAATATTTCTTATTGATTATTTTACATTTTATTGCTACCCTCTTACGTTCTTAGATGTTTACCATTCGTCTGAAAATGATCTTATTATCGATACAAAGGTGCGCGGCAACCCGCGCCCTCTTATATCGTGGATAAAAGACGATTTACCAGTTGTTTTAGATGATCGCAAAGTGCAAATCGATCATTTGGATGGTCTATGCGAATTGATCATTAATAAGCCAACATCGAATGACAGCGGAGTATACACTTGTGTAGCTGATAATAAATTGGGCAGCCAAAAAATTACTCACACAGTTGTTGTTGAACCCATACAAACCTCAAGACGTTCAAGCATTTTGTCAGGCATTATGTCAGATACAGACTCCGCAGCTGCTGCAAAGGGAGAGAAAAAGTCTAAAGATGATAGTGGTAAACCACCCAAAGCAAAGAAGAAGGATGAAGAGGGTGAAGGTACTTACGAGCGAAAAAGCAAGATGCCCGATCCTACACCAAAACAACAATTGTACTTTATTGCAAATCTATCGAACCGCTATGTAGCTGAGGGTTCTAAAGTAAAACTACAAGCTGTTATTGGTGGACCTGATCCAACAATTAAGTGGCAAAAAGATGATCAAAACGTCACATATGGACCACGTATACGCAATATGAATCGTGACAGCTTGGCTGTACTTGAATTTTTAAATGCGTCTGCTGAAGATTCTGGTACATATTCCATAATTGCACAAAATGAATTTTGCAAGATAACTACATCAGCTCTTCTACATGTATATCAACCTAAAGTTAATTTAGATGTTCAGCCTTGTTTCGTGCGGCCATTAAAAGGTAATAGATACATATATATATATCAAGGTATTCATTTAAAAAAAATATAATACGTATATATAACATGTGTGTTATTAAATATTTGTGTGATCTATTATTATTTTTCCCGATTTCATTATTTAAATTGTATATTTCCTTAATTTATGATAGCACCATAATCGATTTTACCTATTTTTTAAGTTAAATGGAAATGTACAAAACAACAACGTTAATTTTTTTATCTCATATCTACTAATATAATAAGTAATACCGCTATATTATTAATTATCCACCCATGCATCAACAAATTTATATTGCTGGTGGAATAGGTGTAACTCTACCATTTACTATAAACTCTAAGCATATTGTGTAATGTTTTTACCAACTGTGAGAAATTGATTTTTTATACTCATTTATAAAAATTGATTCATATGCGAATTTACTATATTAAATGAATACCTAATAATACTCCATACTTTGAACTTCATACATATTGCTTTAATTTCTTTAGAAACTTACCATCTAAATACAAATGAGTTAATTATGGAAACAACTTTACGTGGTCAACCTACTCCAGAAGTTCAATGGTTTAAGGATAGTATGGAAATTCAATCTGGTGGAAGATTCCAAATAATAGAACATCAAGATGGCACTTGCGAATTAACTATTGATAATCCAGATAATAAAGATTCTGGAAAATATGTTGTTAAGGCAGAAAACCGAGCTGGCAAAATGGAGATATCTCATTACATGATGTTTGAAGGAAAGGCATCACATATTGCTGAAAATATACATGGTATATTCCACGCAGATAAAAGCTTACTCCGTGCAAAGGAAGCTGAAGCGCCTGTGGAAGAAGTCGTTAAAGCGCCAGCTGAAGGAGAAACCGACCAAGAAGGAGAAGGAGAAGAAGGTAAGGGGAAGCGACGTGGCAAGCGTAAAGGAGCCAAGAAGGCTGATGATGAAGAGGAGGGTGTATCATCAGCTACGGATTATGCTTCAGATACTGGTAGCATGAAAGAAAGAAAACGAGAAAAGGTTATTGGTATACACTTCGCAACCAATATAAAAGATCGAGTGGTTGCGGAAGGTTCGAAGGTAAAAATCTCATGCTTCTTAGAAGCTAAAGAACCGAATGTAAAATGGTTCAAAAACGGTGAACAAATTCAGAATAGCCCTAAAATAAGAGGACGTTATAGTGAAGGTTTATGTTTGTTGGAAATCATGAGCGCAACAACTGAAGACAGTGGCCAATATATGTGTACTGGTCGTGATGAAACTGGTGAAGCCTCAACTATGTGTAAGCTGGAAGTTTATAGCAGCCCCGGTAGTGGTGATGTACCACCTACATTTACACGTAACATTAAAGATACTGCACATCCAAAATTAAATGAACTTAAATTAGATGTGCACGTACGCGGTTTGCCAACACCATCAATTTCATGGGTAAAGGATGGTGTACGATTGGAATCTAGTGACAAATATCAACTTATTGATCATGATGATGGTACATGTGAATTAATTATTAATGAACCACTTCAAAGTGACAGTGGTAAATATATATGCCAAGCTGATAATCGTGAAGGCAAAGCAGAAATTAGTCACATTGTTAATGTTGAGCCGCGTAGAATGCGGCCAATTTCACCACCAAGAGAAGCCAAACCACCAATTAAACCTGAAGCAGAAGAAGGTGAAGAGGGCGGTGAGGAAAAGGAAAAGAAAAAGAAAAAAGCAAAAGATACAGAAGAAGAGACAACTTCTAGACGAGAAGCACCTCCACCACCAGATCTAAAAAAATATCTATATTTCATGAATTTCTTATCTAATCGTACAGTTAAATCAGGTAGTAACGTTAAGTGGATGGTTAATATTGATGGTCCTGATCCAACTGCACGTTGGTTCCATGGTGATCAACCTATTGCTTTCGGACCTAAAAGTAAAATGGCTTGTCAAGATGGTATAGCTTGGTTAAACTTAATTGGTGTAACCGAAGAAGAAAGCGGTGAATACACTCTAAAGGTAAAGGGATCAGAAAATGAAATCATTAGCACTTGCAATCTTTTCGTCTATAGCGCTGGCAAGGTAGAATTAATTTCACCCACTTTTACAGTAGGCATTAAAGGTAAGTAGCATGCAACTTTTATGTAGCTATTTGTGCTGTAAATTGTGAACAGTACTCGTAAATGATTAACTTTAACTGTGTATCAGGTATGTAGGCAATACTTTCTCATTACATTAAAACTAATAGAAAATAACTTCATAAAATGTATAATGAATTTATGTTTATGTATGTGAAATCATAAATCAACATTACAGATGCTTATAATGCACAAAGCAATCAAATTACACTTGAATGTAAGGTTTCTGGTAATCCCAAGCCCACCATTTACTGGCAAAGAGACAATGAGTTACTCTCACTCAATGATGAAAAGTACGAATATAATGATTTAAGTGATGGTATCAAGCAATTGATCATTAAAAACCCAATGAAAGACGACACTGGTCTGTATACATGTTACGCGGAGAGTGATAGTGGTCAAATGAAGATCAGTAAATTTGTGGATATATCCGATCACATTCAAAAAATAACTGAGAAAAAGACTTTACAAAAGATGGCACAAGATCTAACGAAGGATAAGGAACTCAACAAATCATTGCCAGAAGAAGTAGCAAGCAATAAATCAAAAGCTAAGGATGCTAAATTAAAATTAACTGTAGAGTCGGGTATGAAGCCAATGTCCATCGGCGCGGGCAGTAAAGCGCAACTTATATGTTATGTTAGTGGATTTATTGAAGATGTATATTGGCTGAGAGGAGATGAACGTGTTACTAAAGACACTCGTCACAAAATGTACAATATTAATGGTGCTATTAGTTTGGAAATTTATGATGCAAGACCGGATGATACTGGAGAATATAAATGTGTGGTGCGGAATAATAGAAATACTGTAGACAGTAGCTGTGTGCTTAAAGTATACAAAGAAAATGAAGACAAACTACCGAATTCTTTCTCTAGTAATATTACAGGTAAATTTTTTATATGTTTTAGAAGTGCTTCAAAATATTACTATTAAGGAAGAAATGCGTTTGATTGAAATCATGATTTATAATATTAAGTAGCAATGAGTTCAAAATAAGTTGCTTTGAAACAAAACAAAAGTTTAAGATTAATAAGAGAATAAAGTAATAAATTCTTAACTTTTTTACTACCTTTTTTTAAGTTTTTCATATAAGCTGAAACCTTATGTTGTCTATATTCTTCATTTTTCTATATATTTCACTATTTTCGTCTATGCTAATAGCTGCATATGATGCACATCGTAATGAAATTGTGTTCACCTGTTTCGTTCACGGACGTCCAAATGTAACATGGTTACGTGATGATCATACAATATCAAACAATCGCTATAGAACTTTGGAAGACGCCGGTGGTTCGCGTAAACTGATAATACGAAATCCTATTCCAACAGATTGCGGCACATTTTCATGTTTTGCTGAAACTGAGCAACAAATTGATGCAATTAGCAAAACAATTAGAACAGCAGATCTTAAAGATTTAATGTCTACAACAAGTGAAGAACCTATTTATAATGGTAGGGGTCATTCCAGAATGTCAAGAGAATCATATACACCTTATGAAACATATATTGCAAATGATGATGACATTTATCCTAGTCTCGCCACTTCGCATGGAGAACGACGTATGTTACGTTCAATGTCACATACAAAACCACTTTTTAGTACACTGTTACACGATAGAACGGTTACTGAAGGTACAAATGTTCGTTTAAGCTGTAATCTTGTTGCCGATTGTAACACAGAAATAGAGTGGCTCAAAAATCATAAGCCTCTCAAGTCCGATAATAGATATCAAACTCTGTATCAAAATGGCGTCGCATCACTTGAAATAATTTCAACCACTGCCGATGATAGTGGCAGTTATACATGCCGTGCCACAAATGAATATGGAGAGATGCATACCCAGGCGCAGTTAAGAATCTATAAACATTTTGAAGATGCAACGCAGCCATGTACATTCACACAATCAATCAGAGGTAGTATACTCATTCTCAAATTATTTGTTAAATTTACTAAATTTGAGTACATAAATATTGCTTTTAATAGAGGGTTACTAGCTAGCTTTAGTGAAAGATGTAAAAATACGCTTAAATTTTTACGTTCTGCTATCAAAACTATGAGAATATATAAAACAGTCACTCATTATTTTATTATTCCAATTTACACAAGCTTTTTATGGATCGATGTTTTATGTTTTCTTTTCTGTTCTTTTATTTGTTTTAAAGAAATTATTTATAAAATATTAAATTAAAATGTTTTAAATCATTTGAACAAATTCAGATACTTATTCTCTTAATGAGAATGAATTAGTCTTGGATTGTCGTGTACGTGGTAAGCCACGTCCGGAAGTACAATGGATGAAGGGTAACGATCTTATAACGAATGATAATAAATATCAGCAAATCGATCAGTCCGATGGTCTATCAAAACTTATTATCACCAATCCAACTGAAAAGGATTCGGGCTTGTATGTTTGTGTTGCACGAAATGAAGTAGCTGAGAATAAAATTACACATCAAGTCGATTTTGTGGGCCGTGAACGTTTCACATTGGAAAAAACACACGGATACTTCCACCGCGATCCAAATAAGCCACATTTTATCATGCCACTTGGTAATCAAACTGTCTGCCCTGGTGGCACTGTTGCTATTAGTGCTGAATTTACTCAAACTAATACACCCATTGATGTGCAATGGTATCGCAATCGTCAATCATTGCATGGTTTGCCAAATATAAAAACAATGAGTGATCGTGGTGTATATACGTTAGCTATTCTAAATGCTACACCTGAAGTTGAGGGTACATATACCTGCCGTGCCTCAAATGCTTTCGGACGTATTGAATCACATGCTAGTGTCGACGTTTCCCTTGGTGAAACAAAGGACGAACGGCCACCATTGTTCCTTTCTAGACCAGAACAAGAAATGAAAATTGCGATTGGCGATCCGTTCTCACTTTCATTCAGAATTGCTGGCGATCCAAAACCGAAACGTATGTTTATTTTCTTTTTTTTTGTTTTTAAATATTTTAATTTAACTTTCATATATTTTTTCCATATTCCAGTCTTTTTCATGAAGGGCACAAAAGATATCACAAAATCTGAACGTGTTAGCAAAGAGGTTTCTGACGATTATACAAGATTTACGGTTCAAAAAGCGGTAGTTGCCGATTCCGGTACTTACTTTGTTGTTGCACGTAACAACTTTGGCACAGACAGAATATTTGTAACCATCACAGTAAGTTGAGTGTAGTCACTGCCAAAAATTTAATATCATAACTTCATTAAAAATTAAGAGTACATTCAGATATTTAAAACTGTTAATTTTTTAACAGCAATAAAATTTCTTCTATGCTTCCACATTTTTGTATAACATTTAATTTATATAATATCAGTGAGGTTTAAATCTTCCTTCCTATGTCTATAATCACAATAATCTTCTCATTTCACCTAATTATTTTATTACTATTTTTTATATTCTATATTTAATGCTTTTTTCGCTTTTTTTAGATTGCAGCTCCAAAAAAGAAAGAATAAAAAACTAATATAATGCTTTGCACCAATACTTCCTATATATATTAGCAAGCGATTTAGTCTCCTTAGTATAAGCACTATTATCATTGTTAAATTTTGTTCGCAATTTACATACTTCAACTTATTTACTGTTCCCTCATAGGTATTACCTCGCACACGCTCTGAAACACCAACGGTACCACGTTGGGGTCTACCCCTAGAGAGTTTTCCAGATGTTTCATATTTCAGAGGTAATTATTTGCTCAATTATATATATGTATATATAACTTTTTTATAATGTTTGTTAATTGTTGTTAAGTGTTGTATGTAAGTGCTTGCCTAAGATACGTAATTTAGATGATTTCAATTGAGAAAACCATCACTAATGAACACATATCTTTGGATTTAGCAAATATTAGATTAGAATCTTAAGATATAGTCTTTTAATATTGAATTTTAAATAAAGACTATGTATTACTAGCAATATGGATATAATATGAACAATACATAATACTTAAATGGAATTTAAACACCCTATTGACTTCGCCAGTAGACTTTTTGAACATATATATATTTGATTTTGTAATTAAATGTACTCTAGAGTATTTAAAATATTAAGTTTTTCAATTTTTCCAAGCGGAAATACGTGTATTTCTGTTGCTTGTTGTAATTAGGCAATATATATGTATATGTATGTACACAGTACTAGAAAGTGCATCTATAGAGATTCCATATAATATAAATAATAAACATATAAATAGTAGATCTGGAAGTAATAGTATTACTTAAATGTATTGTAGCAGATCGTCGGTTCGGTCTTTACGCAATTATTTGGGTTATGATTTTTAGGAGAAATCTCCTTTACATATTCTCTAGTTTAGAGTTTTTCACTCGTCGGTACCACATTAACACCATTGGCTCGTAAAATATTGTATTTTTGCCTTTAATGATATCACTTTAAGAACAAATTGGTACCAGTTCTTGCAAAATACAATGATTATTTGTTCTTCTATAATATTAAAATTAAATTAAAGAACTTTAATTGAAATTGTAAGAAATTCAGAAGAATGCAGCTTCTCCTGATTTTAGGAGTCAAACAATTACTTTTTGTTCAATAGTAACTTTTGTACCAAATATGTATGTATATCGTTCGTTTTGTGACGTCCAGTCAACCTATGGTCAAAACTGTCAAGTGTCATGTTTAAAATGTCACCTGAAAAAAGTACTCAAAAAAGTACATCTATTCTCTTTTCCAGATATCTGCCTTCATTTAAAAATGGAAATTATAAATTTTGACTTCAGCACCTTACATATGGAATTATTAAAAATATCGAACTTTAAAATAATTATAATTTTTTATTTTAATTATTAGTGCCAAAGATTTTTATTCAACAATTGTATTTAGTTTTCGTTAGTTAATCAAACGAAATCATTTATTTTTTTGCATTATATAAATTTTTTTGCAAAAAGTGATCAAATATTTATATTACAGTCCAGGTTTATATACGAACTCATACATAATACATATATATATTTTAAATCATTTAATAAAACTATAAAAAATATTCTCCGGGGAAATGCTTGTTTTATTTTGTATTTTATAGATGTTTTTTAAGTTGAAATAAAAAATTTAAATATATGCTTACAACAAAATATATAAATGTTTATAATATATCTGTTTACAAATATATTTAAATGTGTAACACATAATTTAGATCCCCCTGGTCCCATTTCAACGGAACCACTGGTTGTGGACTCTGGACCAACACACATCAGTTTATCATGGGGTAAACCAATTAGCAATAATTCTGCTCCAGTAATTGCATACAGAGTAGATGCCTGGATTGTAGGCCATGAAGGTGGTGCTATGTGGCGAGAATTAGGTCTAACGCCAATAACATCCTTTGATGCTTTCAATTTAAAACCAAATATTGAATACCATTTCCGTGTTACACCTAAGAATCGCTATGGATGGGGACCGTCGATGCAAACTACCTCACCCTTACAAGTTGGTGGTGCTGAATGTTTGCCTGAGTTTGTTAAAATTTTACCAGGGCAAATGAAGGCTTTGCTCGGTTCACAGTTTGTACTAGAGTGCACCGTACGTGGTGCACCACGTCCACAAATCACGTGGTACAAGGACGGTATGCAGTTAAGCACAAAATCAGATCGCGTCAGAATCAAGCAATTAGGCTCAACTTGCTCGCTTATGTTAATGCAAGTATGTGAAATGGATACTGGCCGATACACTTGTGAGGCAACTAATTCCAAAGGTCGTGTCTCAACATTTGCACGATTGCAGGTTGTTTCCGATCCAAAAGTTTACGAAGCTGATCATAAATTAAAAGAAATTGTACGTAACGATACCTCATCGAATATGATTGGAGATACTCTGCCTATTTTCACAATGCGTTTGCGTGATCGCCGTATACAGGTGACATATCCAGTTCGGCTCACTTGCCAAGTAGTTGGTTTTCCGACGCCAGATATTACGTGGTATAAGGACAATGAGCCATTGACATCAAATCGTCGTTGTGTTATTACTGATGAAGGTCAATTTCATACTTTAGAACTAGTAAGCACATCGCTTGATGATAGTGGTTCTTATACATGTACGGCTAAAAATGAACTCGGCTCTGTATCTTGCCACTGCTCACTAGTTGTTGACAAGGGAATACGTGCTTATATATCCCCAGAATTTTATATGCCACTTGATCCTTTATACATATATCAAGAAGGGCAGGAAATTCGTCTAACTGCTAAGGTTGAAGCATATCCCTCAGTAGGTGTATCCTGGCATCGTAATGGTGTGAAATTACGTCCAAGTCGTAGAATCCTCGCTTCCCTTGACTGTAATGGTTTTGTAGAATTGGTAATTGCTGAGGCTACATTACGTGATGCTGGCATTTATGTTTGTGTAGCCTCTAACGCTGTCGGTAAAATTGAGACCAGTTGCCGAGTTGTTATCGAAGAAGCGGATGAAGATCAACAGCAGTCCAAACGATCAATACCAGCAATCAGAAAAACAGATATGCCGTAAGTGTAAAAATATATCGAATTAAGATAAAATTTAAAACATTGTTTATAAATAGTTACTCAAAGGAACCGCTCTTTGTGGTAAAGCCTAGATCTAGCGAAGCTTACGAAGGTGATACTGTCATAATATTTTGTGAAGTGGTTGGTGATCCAAAACCAGATGTCGTTTGGTTACGTGATTTCTTAAATGTAAGTAAATCTTGGTACCTATAATATTTTGAAGTTCTAAATAACAAATTTTTTTATAAATATTGTTTGAGTTTGAACGAAAATTTATAAGTGTCAATAGAGCGGAAATTGCTGAAATAGACTGCTTTACTAGATTTTAAATGCAAATGGGTTTTAGTTATCTTATCGGGTGAAATCTACTTACAGTCCCAAGTTGTGAGGTTAACAATGTAGCTAATGCTTTCTATTGCCGATGAATAGCAAAACAAACTATCAAAAAATTAGTTCCCTAAAGACATAATTCTTTTGGAAGCCTTGTATTGTGGATTTCTTATAAAACTTTCTACAACTTCGACAATGAATATTAAAAGGGATGCATTGATTCTTTTCGTACGTTACAATACACCAATGGTCAGAGAGGACTGCAATAAGTCTTGCCATATTTGCGTAGCTTCTGTTCCTTGTTCTCTTGATCTGGTCTTATTATAGGTATAAAGGCCAGTTCGATAGATAAGTTATAAATAACTTACTTCTTTCACTTATTGTTTGCTATTAATGAATCAAATCAACATTTTTGGTTTCAAATGACCATAAGTGATATTCTACTGATTGCAAACATACATGGTATGTGTTTTATTATAGTATACTATACACAGTATAATACAGATTTTCTGAGGGTAAGAATTGTGAATATGCTACTATTTGAATAGGTTTAGAATTTTGAAAACATTTAGCATAAAATATATTGTGAATATATATAATGGACGTGATATATTGATGTATATGTATATAGTATATACTATGTATATAGTATATATACTACGTATATAGCATATAAATTACACGCGTATTTCTGGTATAAGGAATATAAACAGTAGTAGATAGCGATACAAAATTCGAGTTTATTAAATTATAATTATAATTATAATAAATAAAAATAAATAATTGATCAAGCTATCTAGCTCTAAATCAAAATAAAATAAATTTATTTACTTGCATTTTTTACAACTTGAACAAAACTTCCAAGTATTCTTTCTTATTTCTAAAATATATAAAATATATAATTAAATTATATTCAAGAATATTTAAATAGTTTAAAAAAACTGTACAGAAATCACAATCGCAACTAAATTGTATGTAGATAGATGCAAGTGTGATATACAGACATCATTTGATATATTATCGTATATGGAATAGTTACATATATGAACAAATTTATATTCTATTCATTTATTGCAAAATAAGACAAATGTGCGTCATCAAGGTGCAGTGTTGCAATGCCAACTCCGCTGCAACTGCAGTTCAGTTGAGTATGAAATCGCTGTGAATGTGGGTCGTAAAGCGCGCAATTCTAGCAAAAACTTCAGGTTGAAAGAGTCAAGTTTAAAAGACAATTCCAAAAAAAAAAAAATAAATAATAATAAAAATGAAAAAATAAATATGTGTCTATATACATAACAAATATATAAATATAAAATTTAAATAACAAGTTCGTTATCTTATGAAAAGTGTGGCAGGTTGTAATGCTTCGTGTGATCGCCCTTATCAATAATTGTCCACGTGGGCTTACTCGGACTGAGCGTGCGAATAACTTAAACAAATAAACCGTTTTTAATTAGAATTGTTAATGAATTTCCTATATTTTATTAAAATTAAAATATAATAAACAAAAAAGCTATTTATTGTAAACAATTTGAAACAGTTTTGATTTAGCTTTAACGTTGTCTAAACGTATAAATTTTTTTTGTTGTTACAGTTGTTCGTTTTAAATTAAAATATCCTTAAAGAATAAAACGGACAAAGTGTTTACATTACAAAAAATATTAAAAAATTGAGTACTAATACAAAAAAATAATAAATTCAAAAAAAAATAAAAAATAAAATAAAAATTATTTTAAAGACAAAATTCGAAAAGTAAAACATTGATTATTAAAATTCCATGTAATTCTGAAATTATAGAATATTTTATATTCCATAATATTTTTAACAAATAATTTGCTTATAGTATATTTGAAAAATAATAAACAGGAAGTGAAGGTAAAATTGCATATATTAAAATAAATTAAATTTACAAATATTAATTGTTAGCAAAACGCATTTATCAACATAAAATCAAAATTCATGTACAGGATATAAAAAGTATTTAAACTTATGTAAAAGCAAATAAGAATACACTTCAACGTTTTTGTGACTATTAGATTATCACACAGCTCAATGAAAGAAGATATTTTTCCAATGAACAATTAAAATTTAAGTAACGTTAGGTTAGGTTGGAGTATCGGACTTTAACAACAAAGTTACCTCTAATTCAAATAATAACCCATTATTATACCACCGATGAGACAATATCTGCATACCACATCTGCAGTACCACCCTAAAGCTTAAAGTTCAAAACACCTAGCACACGAACAGCATCGCACTGAAAAAAAACGACTCTTCTTTTCAAGTAAAAGAGAATCAAACTGATAAATTTATAAATATGCTTATATTCGTAAATTAAATAGATATTATGTTGAAGCTATTTGAGCCAGTGCACTTGAGCTCTTTTACTCTTTCGTAATTCGAGGTATTTTCAAAACCCCTCTTTACGCCTTGACTGGATTATTGTTTATCACTTCATCAGACTAAGCAATAATTGACCTTAGATCAATCTTGAGGTTCCTGAGGATATCATTCGTCCTAATTTACCATGGTACCTTGAAAAGTCTTCTCAGAGCCTGGCTTTGTGCAATTTTTATCTGGCGAATAGTAGTGCTTGAAGGTTTGCTAAACGCTAAACATCCATATAGAAGTGACAGACGAATTATTTGGTTAGATATCAGTTTCCTGTTCTTAGCATTGTGATTTTCATTTCTGAATAGCGGTTGGAGGTGATGAAGAATTTTGGCACAGTTAATTCTTTTCAGTTGAACATATTTTAAGCCATGTGAATCGTTTGTCCAACGTGATGCCGAGATATTTAACGCTATCCTCTCAGTTTATTAACATATCACCCACTCTCACTCTCGACAGTGCTTTAATTTAAATGATGATAACTTTGTCAGATCAGTTAGAAAAAGATCATTAAAGATTTTGTACCCTTTTCTTGCCAACGATGGAAACTGACGAGTAAACTATGCTGGATTAAAATTATATATATTTTCTTGCTAAATTGAAGCTTTCTTTAATAGAAGAAACGATAAGAGTTATATGCCATGAGGGGAGCATAGCATAAAAAAATAATAATAAACAATATACAGGCTTTCAAAAAAAACTACTCATAACATTTTGATCATATTTTCTAATAACAATTTATCATCGGTAGTGTTATAATATATTGGATGTATCTTCAAATACGGATCATCCTTAAAGAATTTCATATCTAACATCATTCTTTGAATCCACATCAACATCATTAGAATTTAAGTAGATCTATACATTCTTTTTAGTTATTCTATGGAAAATATATAAGGATAAAAAAGAACAAAAACAATCTAAAGATCTGATAATTTTTTACGCAAAGAATATTTATGTTATTTATATCAAAATTATAACCATCGATACAGAATTTCCTATTATTGAACTCAACGATCATTATCTTTCAATATTTGTTATTTGTGAATTTAGGAACATAATCGAGAGCAATTATATTATAGATACCATTAAGGATGTTAAATTGCGATATTCACGTCATTAGTTTTATTTAGTTTTTAGTCCTTACAATACAGTGAAAAGTTAATAATTTTTAAAAGTTGTTTAATATTTATAGAAAAAATATTTCTCTGGAAAAAAGGCACGATTCCAATTCCCTAGGCACGTCCATTTAGTAGTCAGTTTTTTTAACTACTCGTTTTACTACTCTATATATTAACACAGCTTGTGAATTTCACACCTATTATGCACTAATAGCAGACAAAAGGATTCTAAAACGGTTAATGACATTAACTTTTAAATTAAGCTATTTTTGAGATTTATAGATGTTTTTCACAATTATTTTAATAGGTTATTAACGATATGTACCATAGTCGGCGTTTGAAACCGGTATAACACTAATTTAATGCATTCAATTAGCTGATGTATGAAATATACGAGCATTAAAACTTTCAGAGGAACCACAATTATCTCATTTGAAATAATTATCCTATATTATTTGTCAGCTTTAAAATTTCAAGATGCAGTTTACTGCATTTAAATATTTTTTACTTTAAAAGATAGAAATAGATATTAATAGTAGGTTGGTTCTCAAAAGACCGAATCACTGTGAATATGATATATATTTTTGGCAAGAACTGAGCTGCCGGTTTAGCTTTTTATTTTGTTCCAGATCAAAGCCAGATATACACAAAGAATTTGAATAGAAGTCTTAACTGCATTCAAGCGGAGTCGACATTTTCTCATTTCAGACATTCCCACTTTATTGAAATAATAACACAGGGCATAGTGACTCATCAGACAAGCTATAAGTGTAAAGAATTCCTTTGTTTAAAAAGTTTCTTATCAATCATATTTGTATCGTTGCATTTATACACGTATCGTGTATATTAACTTTGCAAATCAATTTGTCCAGGCCTCCACTTTTTCACCGCATTTCTTGATGTCTGCCCTATTTATTATCCTAGTTTTTACTTAATAAATAGGACATACACAAAAAACTACGCTGAAATAGTGGTCTGGACGCAGATCGGAAATGAAGAGTAAGGCTTGCAACGCCAATATAACAGACTCTTCCCGAAGTAATGCTAGAACGGTTCCGGGGAGGTATATGTATCGCTGTATTCTATATTTGACGCTGATAGGGAGTGAGTCACACCTTTCCGACGATGGTTGGTTTGACGGTGCATCAAGCATTCCACCTTATCACCCTAAAAAAAAAACTTCCTAGCTGTGTGATAAAAAGTGACCGTTGCCAGAACAATATATTAAATTTAATTAATTTTACAATGGTAATTAGTATTACCATTGTAATTAAAAATGGTAATTAGTATAAAAATTGAACTATTCAGTTTGCAATTTATACATTTTAAATTATTTATTTGAATGAATGAAAAGGATCACTCTTAAGAACCTAAGTGGATCCATCTTTATAGATAGTTAAAAAATTTAGATAGCCACACTTTATTTACAGCATTTAATATTGTTAGAATTGATGTTTCACTACTCCACCCTAGTACGGTGAATGCAAGAAAAGTCCATCACACTTAAAAGTAATTTGAAATCAAAAAACTAACTGTATCTTCGAAAACTCTTAGATAAAAGAAGAAAGTAATTTATTATTGGTACATATAAGTTAAATCTTTATACAGAATCATTAAGAAATCAGATATTTCTCATATTGAAATCAAACAAGTAGATCAACATTATTAATTTTAATTGAAGCGTTCATGATACTGCCTATCTTCATCGATAAAGGTCGTTGTATTTAATATGCGAATCCTTCTTCGCACATGTCATTGCTTTGTAAAGTCACTTAAACAATCGCAATAACGTGCTGAAAGTGCTCACAAACTATTTTTGGGGTACAGATTAAGAAAAATTGTTACATACAAAACAATTAGGGAGATATGTTGGTGTCATGTATCTTCAGACTGGTCCCACAGCGCTGCTATTGCAAGTCTGAAGTACACCATCTTCAAACGGAATTAAAATGGTTAAAAAATAAAAGTAGTTAAACTTCAAATAACTCCTTTTGTTGGTGTGCCGCACGTAATTCCGTCAATTCGTTTCATCGTATCATGACTACATTCAGACCTACAACAACGGCGATATCAGTGAACTTGTGAACGTATAAAGTTTGCGTTATAGGTATTAAGACAATTGACTCTACTTTATTAAGGTGTTGAAATTCCTTTACTAGGAAGGAATTATTAGAAACGAGAGTATTCTTAGGAACTTAATATAAGTAAAAACTAAATTGATGAGCTACTAATAAAATTAAGTATTAAAATTCTAAATAAATTCCAGAATATATAGCCGTACCTCAGGCTATATACTATAATAAGATATTTACTATAAATATCTTATTATAATTTTTCTTTTGCAAGTCTTAAGCTTGTAGTTCATAGAGGTTTTTGCAGCAGATTTTTATAAAAAAGATCTATTTTTTTAGAGCATAGAGTCCTAAATCATATAAATATCTTATATATAGATATTTCTTTAGCAATCATATCAAAACTCTAGCTCGACAAGACTAATATTTGTGGTGTGCCCTGAATTAATAATGAAGTTAGGTCAATTAATTTATTTTGAGTAACTCTTACTATTACGCATATGGCAAAATACAAAATCGAATCCAACGCTTTTACTAGTTGTTCTTGATTTTCATATGAACAATTTCTACATTAAACCTTAATATTTGAAGAACGAAAGTATATAAACACATAAGGTAGCGAAAAAAGTTGGTTGGAATAGGCGACTTTTAAAATCCGTAGCCAAATTGGTGCGTTCCAGAAACAGGAATTGTACTCCAAGTTCTAATAGTAAAAAGTTAAATGATGAAATGATAAAATTCAACGAAAGGAAAGATTTCAATATGCAAACATCTATCAAAAAAGCAAAAGAATATCAACAACAAATTCAAGATCATATTTGTATATTTTTACTCAACGAAAGGAAAGTTTTGAATGTGTGAACACCTATCAAAACAGCAACAACAATAATCACAAAACCATATTCGTATATTTTTAAACAAAATTGATGTTTCAAAAATTGTTCAAAAATTATTTATGTAATATCGTAGTGATTGTCGATGAATATTGTTTCGCAAGTTGCATATCATATCATTTATCATTTTGGAGAAAATTTTAAATTAAATTAACCTTTCTAAGAAATACAAATTTTAAATTTTTAAATGAAATAGTTTTTTTCGTTTGAAGGATTCGACTAGCAAAGAAAAGACAGAACAGAAATTTAGTTAATTTATTGAAATTTGGCTGACCATACAACGTTGTTTCGAGTTTTGACAAGTACTCATCATGTAGGGTCTTAGGACCACTGATTTATTTTTTCCAAATAAATACAAAATATGTTATAGACCCAACCAAACATATGGTGTATATAATATTTCGCAAAATGTGTGTAGCAGTAGAGTTAAACGAAATTGAATAATATTTTGTTTTTAGTAACAAATATTTGTACTCACCTGTTTATTATTTATATCAAGTATAAAATTAAAATACACCACACTACGCTAATGTTTTCATTATTTGTGCTACTTTGAAGTCTTTTTAGCTTATTGTTGAATATTTACTACAGGATTTGTAATTAATTAAGCTGCATCTAACACTGAATCATTGAAATGTCCTTTGGAACCTCTAAACAGCTTTACTCTTATAATTAATTTCAATGATCAATTTATTTTTAAAAAAAATTATACTCTTCAGTACGAAATTTATAATTATAAACTTATTTGTTGTCAGTATTATATATCTAAATATGCTTTTAATTTCAATTATGTTAAATTCAAAGGGTTTAGGAACAATCGCAACTACAAAAAAAAAAAAAATAAAAATTATAATTTATATATACAAGGAGTATAATTAATATATATGCTTTATAATACATACTAGATATAGCAGATATTGTATTTGACGTCAGGGTCACTTGTTATATCGTAACAACTAAAATTCAAGTTCAACAGCAACAATTGTAATAAATTTGTCAGCAACAAAATAGCTGTAATCTTAGTAGCTAGCAGTGGCAACAGATCGGAACTGCATCTAAGCGATTTAGTTTAATAAGTTAGCGTGAGTGTACTGCGAGAATTTCCATTGCGTTATAATATGCAACCATTGTAATATAATATATGAAAAAAATTATAAGTCATCATCGTAAAACGTACGACAGCAGCAGTCGAAACAATAACGTGTAATATATGCCGCACGAAAATGGTTAAAACAACTCCATAATTTATAAAATTTTGTTGTTAATTTGAAAGCAAAAGCAAAACACTTTGGCTTAATATCAGCAACAATGTAGAACTGTGTACAATGTGTGCTGTAGTTGCACCACCCCACTTTCAAACATGTCTCCTTTTAAAACATAAACACGCATGCACTTTACTGGTTCTTATTGATCGGCATGTAGTTGACAAATATGGCATGACAGTAACACTAGGAAATCTCGATAATAATGACTATGATTCATCATAAAAAATTGACTAAGATATCAATATTATATATTTTAATAAAAGCAGTGTGTGTTTACTCATAGTTTAACAATTAATTTTTTTACAATTTCAGCCCGAGTACTACAAGGACGCTCCACATTTCCGACGCGTAGGAGACGGTCCTGAATACAGACTAGAAATACCAAGCGCTAAATTAGATTTTACAGGCACTTATTCAGTTATTGCCACCAATTGTCATGGAGAAGTAAAAGCTGTAATTTCATTGCAAATCTATGCTAAAGGTAAATAGTTTTTGCATTAGTAATATTTTGTTCCAAATTGAACCTTTATTAGAATTATTATTACTTTAAATATGTATTAATCAGGTAAATTGTAAACCTTCACAAGCCGAGGAAATACGACATCCTTCCAAAAATCTTCCACGGCACCCAACAAACCAGCTACAAATTCCATATCAGCTTGTACCCAAACATAATGCAAAGCACCAGTTGTATCAAATGTTGGACTGAGGACACAATAGAGTGCTTTTGTGACATTAGCCATATACATTTGTATTTGAATTTGTGCCATATATTTTGGTGCAATTGTTTCTCTTTTTTCAAGATATTTTTCAAATTCTTCTTCAGTCTTAGGCGCTTTAATTTCTACGATATGATCATCTGTTATGCCATCGGGTGAAGCAGATATGTATGGATAATTTTCACTTAATATGAGACCACAATCTTCATAGGTTTTGTTTTCAAGTTTTTCAGTCTGCTTTAATATAAAGCGTTTATGTTGTTTTAATTGTTGACGTTCTTCACAATTTGTTTCACGATCTTTACAAAAAAGCATTTCCATAATACGATCATCATCAGCGCTGCTTTTACGTGTAACAATTCTATGAATTAATGAGCAGCGAAGTCGCATATATTGAGATTCTAGCCATAAGTGTGATTTGTAACTTGTTCTTGTAGCTTCGTTTAATCGCTCAAATAAACCCTTTTTTGCAACCTCTTCCATATGCACAAGAAAGCTGGTTACGTCTTTAACTTTGTTAGAATTAGAATCTAGCAATGTATGATGCACAAATAATGGTTCAAATTCGTTATGATCTGGCCTACAATGACTGTAGAACAATGAACTATCTAATCCCTGATTAAACATACTATCCAATACAGCATTTAAGAATGCATTTCCTTCTCCATCGGTCACAGCAGATACTTCCATATCGGCCTCAATACGCAAATCATCACAACCAACTTCATCACGAATACGGACAGCCTCACTTCGTCCACTTTCTACTAATAATTCTGCTTCAGTACCCCAAAAGTTGCGTATAGCAGGTGTATCAGTATCTGTACTCTTACGATACAGCCAAAAGATAAACGCCATTATGTGACTGCATGAATCTGATAAGTTTTATTAGTTTCTTATTAGTTTTTCAAATAAAATACATATGTATATATGTACACAATATAAGTACCTTTTTTTGGACATTGTTCACATTCGGCTGAAAAAATTTCTTCTTTTCGTAAATTCACCTTGATAGTAACATTTGCCTGTTTACTAACAATTCTTTTATCTTTATTAAATGCAATGGCACGTGCCTCACATACATCTCCAGTTGTACGGACTTGTACATAGTCAATAAGCAAATCATCGTTTTGTGCAAACCTTTAAATATAAAAAAAAATTTATATATATTTTCAATATTCATACAAGTATATACTTACATAGGCGCTCCGCTGACCGGTTGCTTATTTTTAGCTGCCGTTTTCGTTACAAAACTACAAACCATACCGCTGTGAATAACTGGTATATTGTTAGCATCTCCTTTACGAAAACCGTTTTCTAGTTTAACACGTATTACAATCATTGTAATTAAAATAAATTCGAAAATGAAATTTGTTTTATATTATATTTTGTGCACAAATATAACACAGACAAGCTATCAATTCTTGTGTCAAAGATTATGTTGGCACTACTGCTTACGTCAGTTGTCACTAAAAATAAAACTGAAAATAGTGATGCCAAGTCGAATAATATTATTTTAAAAATAAAATTTTATTTATTATTATAATATTAGTAATATAAAAAGTATAAATAAAAAAAAAATACAAAGATCATTTCTTAAATATATAATATACTACTGTGGCTTTAGTAATTATTTTTATGAGTATTTTTCACTAATTTAATGTTATTACTTGATTATGAATTTCAAATTACTTATAAGCTTATAAGTAATTTAAAGTAATTATTTGAGTTATGAATTTATTTTAAAATTTCGACAAAATAGTTGCGTTGTGTTATTGCGTTTTAGGTGTATTTTTTTTTTACTGTTTCTTTTATTTCGTCATTTGTTCTACTTTTTAAGTTTTTACTATTAAAAATACCGAAATCCAATTTAAAGTATTATAATATAGATATATAGCTATCAATTTTATATACAATTTTAATTCACTGTTCACTGTGCTAGTTTCGATAAAATAAATTTTTTTTTGTATGCTCAATTTATACAAGAATATTATTATTAAGAAAGTTGTAACGTAATTGTTAACTATACATCTAAATTAAATTGTAGAAGTTATAGCTATTATATGGCCTTAATACTATGTTTAGAGACATTTAATTTCCTTAAATTGGAACGGTATGAAAACTTTCGAAATTATCTTGATTTCATTTTTACGAAATTAAGGAAATTTGGCTGTCTGAAAATAATATAAGCTTATCAATTGTACAAGTATATTAAACATGCCAATTTATATGAAACAAGTCAGAAACGATATTTAACATACTTTTAGGCTGCGGTTACACTGCATGTGCAAATTGTGTTGTGTATGTTTTTTCTTGCGAACACTTCTCATGTTGCGGGTACATTGGTTGCGAATTCATATTTCTGCTTTGTTTGTTTTGAAAACAACATAGAATTTAATAACAACCGTTATTATATTATTTATTAATTTCAAATAACAAAACATGAATTTGGTACACATTTGGTGATTTTTATTTATCAAGATATACAAATTGAGAATTTACCCGTTCCTCAACTAACGAAATTAACAAATCGCAAACTATTATATTATTAATTATAATTAATAATATAATAATTAAATATAAGAAGTAGTTCCAAGACCACTGATAATGGGCATTTGGCTATACTCGAAACAGTTATACGGTAAATTAAAAATTCAAATAATTAATATAATATAAACAAAAAATTTTTGTAGTTGTAGTTTATTACTTTTCGAAATCTCTCTACCAAATACAATAGTTTCTATTAAGTAACATAGAAACGCTAAATTACTATTAAAATAAAAGTAAAATTAAATGAAAAAAATAGACACCTGCCAATTTCATTATTTCCACCTTCGATTTCGCGCGAACGAATAAATTTGAATCAAAATATTTTGTTTAATCAAATGTTTGTATGAGAAAGACAACACGTCGCGGGAATAATTCTCAGTAACTTTAACCACTCACATATGTATGTATTTTTATTTTTAATTTTTGAGTTCTTCGATTGAAACAATTATAAAGTCGGTTTTTTCTTTTAAGAATTTTAACTTTTATTTCGATTGATATTTTTAGTATATTTTTATACGTATTTTGGTAAATTAACTTTTGTCTTCATCAGGAATTCCTAATATTGTATTAGGAATATTGTATTGTATTGTAATAATATTAGGAATTCTTCCGATGAAGACAAGAGTGAATTTGTCAAAATACATATAGAAATATATTAAAAATAACGATCGAAATGAAAGTTAAAATTCTTAAAAAAACACTGACATATGATTACGATTGATTTGTTCGTACGAACACGTAAGAAAATAAATAACTGCAATTGCTTTCAAAAAATGTAAACGTGCTGTTTCCAAGAAAATTTAATTTATTTTGGCGCTTAAAACGAGTCGTTATTAAAACCGAAGTAAACTTGTGTTTAGGATTTCCAAAAGGTAATAATTATTAAAATTTAAAAGTGAGTTGTATCTTATATTATACATTGATAGATACGATGGAAAGCAAAAATAAGAATATTGAAAACAACACAAATGTTGAATCTTACAATCAACAAAATACTGCCTTAAATGTTCGGTTGCCACACCTGTCACCAAGTGCTCAATTGGTGTTTTTAGATCATGGTTATTCTGCCATTTCTAACTCTAGAACAAACCCCACGATTTTGGCAAATGATCCTCAAGTGTTCAATTCTCAAGTGCGCCTTAGTCCTACGAGTGCACATGGAAAAAGAGCATACGCGTTGATGTCTGGTACTAGTCTAGAAAAACAAATGGAAGACTTAACTATTGAACCTAAAAAAGATACTCAGGACACTAGTTTCGGTATTGCTAGAGATAAATAATCTCATATTACACCTTTTGAAGCTAGAAACTTCAATTATGTTTTGAAAATTATTAGGATAAGATTGTAAATAAAATAAAAAGGAAACGTTAAACTCTTCAATATAAACTTCGATGATGTTTTATGTGCGTAGAAATGAAGTCGTTTATATTATGTTGAATAAGGAGCATTCCTGAAAAATATATGTCACATGCTATTTAAGTAATAAAATATTATATAAGTATTTTTGTTCATAAAGAGAAATTTTATTTTATTAATGACAATATAATTCATTTATTTGTTTAAAATTATTTACACATTTTAGGTTATGTTATGATTTATGGATATTTCAGACTGAAACCACTTTTTGTTAAACTTAGGAGATTACCATACAATGGTATATTTTTGGCTAATATGTCTTGATATGTGGCTGATTTGTTTGCTATTTTATGCTTCTGCACTTGTTATTTTTCTAAAAAGACGTTTAAAGTACGGGACTGGCATGACCACTCCGGATATTACATATTGGGTTATCCATAAGAATATTGCAGGGTATGGCCAGTTCTACAATTTATAATAATACTCGAACATGGTCGTACCAACTAAATTGATGAAGACTGTTCGAGCCATAAAGTGTATGATGTTGATAATTATAAAAATCAGTGAATCCCCAGTAAGATTATTTTTTATATAGGTTGACTAAATTGTGGAAATATTGTTTGTAGATGTAATAAGGCAAACGAATTGTGTTGGGTGTCGTGTTTGCAGGTCTTGAAAAAAAGAAAACGTAATCGCTAAACATACCAAAGCTCATTTTTAAATCGTGGATCCACTATAACATTCTGGAGCTTAAAGTATGGTAAAAACAGAGGATATAAAAATTGGAAAATACTTGAAATAAATCAAAGGCAGCTAGGAAGTTGATTACTGATTTTTAGTATATAAAAGACATATTACCAATATATGTACAATCCGTATATGTGTGATGTATCTGTGATATTTTATGCAATATTACTGGATGAATTAAATATAGTAATACCGTAAAACGCTTCTACTTACAAAGACACCGAGTAGAGTATTCCCAAGACAATGCACCAATTCATATCGTAGTCGTCGTGGCTTAAACTCACAAATTATGATCCAAATTATTGATCATTCCCTTATGCAGGAAGAGTACCCAGGATATCACTATATTCAAAGTGATATTAGAAGTGATGTGATAAAGTTTCCACGAACACAAATATAAAAATTAATGATAAATTAATTGGAGGAATATGAATATAATAATATATTAGGATAGGCAGGCATGAGGCATTGTTCATAATCTTAAACATTTGGTATAACTGCCGACTAAAATTCAGTTTCCCTAATCTTTATAAAAGCGTTTGAAATCCGTTACCCGAGTGTTATATTAGCTTCTAAAAATATTCAGTTTATTTAATTACTTATCAGCCTAATTTTTTAATTTCAGTTACAATTTATTATGTAATTTGAATCTTTCAGCTAAATTTTTTACTTTTTTAAAGTTGACTAAAATTTTTTTTTTTGAAATTTCAGATATCCTAAGGCAAAAAATGGAGAAAGGATCCATAAGACATGGGTAAGACATTAAAAATTCAAAATTTTTTATTATAAATTTAAGTGTGAAATTAACAATATTATTTAAATATTTAAATACTCCATAGAAATGTTGAAACCCTTCCACACTTCATAAGGCATTTACGTAACTTACGCTGTTGTGATGGTGACTCTATAACTTTAGAATGTCATGTGGAGGGATTACCAGAACCATATATTATTTGGGAAAAAGATGGTCGAGTATTGCCCAGTGATAAAGAGTTTTCGATGTCCTATGATGGTATAAAAGCAACTCTAAGCATACCTCGCGTTTACCCTGAAGACGAAGGAGAATTCACATGTGTTGCGAAAAATAACTTAGGTCGTACGCTTTCCTCAGCTTGTATTATAGTCGATGTACCAGAGGAAAAAGAAAATATGTTAAACAGACAATTATCCCGGCCAACTGGTTTGCTTTCAGCAAGCTCTACGCCAATTTCAACTCCACGTTCCACACCAAATAGAAGCTTTTCACCTATGAGGCTTTCATATCGCAACTCAAGCATTGATATTGGTAGCAGTGAACAAAGACGCTATACTGCACAACAGCAGACAATTTCAGCTCCTAAATTTTTAGCTATACCACATAGTCGAGTTGTAGAAGAAGGTGATAGTGTACGATTTCAATGTGCCATTGCCGGTCATCCAACTCCATGGTCTACATGGGACAAGGATGGTATGATCGTAATACCAACCACACGTATATCTGTGAAAGAAATAGATGATCTACGTTTCTTAGAAATCGATGAGGTGACATTTGATGATGCTGGCTTATATCGTATAACTTTAGAAAATGATTATGGTCGAATAGAAGCTACGGCACGATTGGATGTTATTTGCAGTAGGCGCTATTCAAAATCACCTTCTTCACGTAGTGTAAGAGCTTCGTCTTCACGACGAAATGCTTATATACGCCGTCGAATAATGGGACCATCCACTGCAATTGGTGGGCGCATGGCACTCGCTGCAGGTTTTAGAGGTTCTTCAGTTCCAGCATGTAAATTTTATCATAATGATTCTGAGCTTTTGGAGTCTAATAGAGTTCATATCGAGGTTTTCTCAAATGAAGCAGTTCTTTTTATTGACAATTGCACATATGATGATAGTGGTACATATACATGTATTATTGAAGGCGACCATGAACCAATAACAACTACAGTTAATGTCATTATTCATGACCAAAAATTAATAAAATCGTTTTTACCTAAAGAATCGCGTATTACAAAACATTTGCCGGAAGAAACGCAATCAGTTGAAAGAGAAACTATTGATCTTAGTTTTGAGTTTGATTGCAGTCTACCATATAGTTATGTTTGGACTCGTAATGGAGATGTCATAAATGATAGTGATGATTTCAAGTAAGTACAAAAAATGTTATGGTAAATTTTAGTATCAAATAATATTTTATTGTGCTGGTTTCATATGCAAATATATTGAAATATTTTGAAATTGGAGTTATAAAAATTATTTTAAAAAAAAGTAATTTGTTTTATACTTGTTTTGTTAAAGTAAGTTTTATGAAATTTGTTGATTGTCTGTCCATTGCATTAAAAAATTTCTCAACATTTATTGCCTTATATATTTATTTCCTTTTTTTTAAAATTGTTGTAAAGTTCCACAATGGGAATTTTATCACTTAATGCACTTGAATTATTGTTTTTACCAAATAGGACCAGTACATAAACAAATTGCAAGATTGAGTGAGAAAGACAGAAGAGAGTAAGATAGAAAAGGAGTAAAAGAGAGAGTGCAACAGTGAGTATGATAGAGAGTATGACAGGGAGAGACAGAGAGAGAGAGAGAGAGAATGAGAGAGTGAAATAGAGAGACTCTGGGAGAGAGTGAGAGACAGAAAGTTAGAGGGAGAAAGTGAGTGACAGAGAAGGAAAGAGAGAGAGAAAGAGTGGGAGAAAAAGAGAAAGTGGTAGAAAGAGGGAGGAAGAAGACGTAAAAACAGAGAAATGAAGAAAAAAAATAAAAATAAATTAAAAAAAAATTTAAAAAAATTAAAAAAAATTATTAGTTATTAAAGAAAAAAGTATGATAAAAGGTCAAGATTAATAAAAAATTAATCAAAAAAATTTAAAAATATTTTAGAGATTGCTACACAGTTGTAAGAATATTTCTGATCTGTATTATATTGATAGAAATAGTACATATATTTTTTCTATGCGTATAAATAAAGACAAAAATTCGCAATTAATCAATCAAAAAATTATTTTTAAAATTCTAAAAATATGCCATAGACATTGCTATATAGATCTAAGAATGATTCTGATCTATAGTACAGAAAAGTATATATATTTTTTCTATGCATTTTAGTTATATTGATCATGGCAATGGTATACTATGTTTACGTATTCATGATGCATTCGATCTGGACTCTGGAATTTATGCTTGCAAAATAACAACAATTGATGGTTATAGTTGCTGCACTTCTGGTCAATTAACAGTATTTGAAAGCGTTGCTGATGACACTCCAATATTACTTAAAACCCCACTCCCTGCAATAGCATACCTGGGCTCTAAGGCTTCGTTCTGTGCTAAAATACATTCGAGCGGTAAACAAAGACTACCTGTTGAAGCAAACTGGTACGTTTGTGGACGTAAAGTTACTGTGGCTGACTCACCTGAACTTACGGTAAGCAAATAAGTGTGTCACTTGTTGTTTTTGTTGTATAAAAATTCGTATCAATATTGTGGTTAGCGAGAGATACGTAATTTTTATACGCTAAGTTAAGTAAAGTATTACGAAAAATTGTACAGGGTGTTTATCGAGTTATCTATATAAGTAATTTGTTAACATTTAAAAAAAGAGAACGATTCCAATACATGATTCATACATTGAAGCAAGACATTCATTGATTAATTGATTTAATTTAATTAACTACATCATATATGTAATGTATAGAGAATGATGGACCCTGTAAAAAATTTCACTTTTTATTTTGGTATATCTTACACTTTTAATTTTATTGTTGGTTATTAACAAAAAAACCACACAAACAAAAATTGTGAAAAGATGACGCTAAGTACTCAGTGACCCTGTTGTGTCGCAGAGGTATTCATATGCAAATTTTTACGGCAATTTGTCTTACCCACAATTTTTGTTTTAATAACGCACGCGACAGTAGTACAAATTCCAAAAATATCTTTTAAATTTTACACGCACTTGCATGGGACTGTAATACCCCCTAATTGGATGGTTTTTTCTCTAATAACATGAGACGAGATTATGATAAATATTCAAAATATTTAATTGAAAAAGAGAATGATTCGAAAAGGTTTAGAAGAATTCATTAAATAATAGTTACAACGCTCATATATATCTGTAATCTTTATTATAAAAAAAGTTATTACTTCTACGTGTAGACTTAGATAAGGTTATGATATAAAAATATTTTCAGATTTTTTAAATTAATTTTTAATTTATTTAATCACATATGATTATTTAACTATTATCTCCATTTTTTGTACAAATCCGCTAATTCCATTTATTGAAGAATAGTTTATTATAATATAAGATTAGATAAATATGAGTATATTCATTGCGCACACATTCTACATTATAATATTAAAGAAATTTGAAACTTTGAAAAATCAAATCATTTAAAATAATTTTGGTTTAAGTCTGAGAGAAGATATTTCTATTATCGCAAAGATATCACAGTGGCATAAAATCTTGTCATTACCACTGAAAATGTTGAGTTCAACATTTGTACAACCACTTCACTACAGTTTACGATAGTTGATATTGTCGAAAGTTGATGGATGCATTGAAACGAAGAATCTAGACAAACCATAAGTATGGATTTTAAAACGTATACGTTCGAATAAGTGGATAAATCACAAGTACTTATTTGCAATTAAAAACTCTATTGCGTAATATTTTTGTAATATTTTTGACTTCTGATACGAATATAAGTTTTCTAGTATTATCTAAAATTTGTTCTTAAATTGAGTACTCTCTTAATTTGTTTTTTGAGAGTACCCAAGAGACTAAATTGCATATTTGACGGGTATTCAAGATCCGTTATAAAAAAAATCGATTTTAATTCAGAGCACTCATCTCTAATAAAATAGGTAGAATTCATTACCAATTTTATTCGCACATTATCTGAGAAGGCATGCTATATATTTTCATCCGCATTACAGAGTTTAGTAAAAGACGCCTAAACCTGTAAAAAAAAATATTTTAATAATATAATATAATTTTTTAAAGTTTGTTCTTAAAATACTTGTATTTTTGGTACTTAAGATATTTTTAATTTTGTTGACTTTATTTATTTTTGTTTATTAACACAATTATTTATAAAAATTTATAAATTATATAAAGTAATCACAAAGTAAGTCATCCTATAAATAAAATTGAATCGGTTTAATACAACAATCAAAGTACCATCTAATATGATTTATTCTGAGGTGTTGTACTGAAGGTAATCATCTATTAATTTAAGCAATTCATATTTGCTTGAAGTTTATAAGCCAAATTTTTAAATTAGCTCTTCTGACAAAGAAAAAAGAACTAATATTATAAATAGGATTTATATTTATTTTGTAAAACAAAAAAAATTATTCCACTATGTTTGTCATTTACTCCAAATTATATAGTGCCACCCCCACTTTTAACAATTTAGTCAGAACTGATCAAGTCAGAACTGACCTCAGCATATAACTCAGAGGCAGTTATTGTTGCTAAATTTAATATCATGTTTCTACTAAAGCTAAAACTACTTATGTTAACGAAACTAAAATTTTGTCGTTTCCATCGGTATAAGCTGATTTATGCTTGTGATATAGCTTATTTGTTTACATTTTAAATGTAAAACATATCACAAATATTTCAAAATTTTTTAATATAACTTGTGGGAAATTTATTTTTATGTGTTGTATTCGACATTTTTCCCCTTAAATCATTTGATTTATTTATAATGAATTTATTTATATGAAAACCCTTCTTAATAAGCAAAACTAAGTAAATGAGACAGTGTAAACATGTTAAGAGAGGTAATTATCGACATATATTACAACATTTGCTTATGAAACTTGTGTGAATTTTATATGTAAAATTGTTTTTATTGCTGTACATTTGTCGAATTAATTGCGATAGAGTAAAGGTTCTGTTAGCTGTGTATTAGTTTTTCTTTTGTGTGGGTAGTAAAATAATTTTCGATTCATTTTTGTATTTCTCTTGTTTTCTCTTGTTTTTAATGAACATTAAAAACATTAATGAAATATAAATAAATTTATACTTTTCTAGTTATTTTAAAAATTTAAGGTACTTCTAAATTGTTCAAAGATCACATTCTACTGTTTCGTCTCACAGTTTTTGATTTAAGGACAGGATAAAACCAATGGACTCAGTCAACTATTTTGCCACTAATGCTCATTGGGTGCTTGTCTTACACTCTACCTAAAAGTTTTTATATAATTTGTTTCTGTTGACATAAATGCATTCTTAGCCCACTGTGCACGCACGTATTTATTCAAAAAAATTCTCACGAATTTAAGTGACGATTTTAAAGATCGATTTAATTTAAAGCTGCCAGTGTTCATATATCTGGCCACCTTCGACTCTTTTAGTTTTATTTGAATACTTCAACGGCACTGTAGTGTACTGTTAACTAATGCCCGAGCAATGTTACAGGTATTTGTCTTGTTATTATCAGTGTAACAGATCCATTTACTAATCCGATACGTTGTAATGCATGTTAATTTGAACGTGATTGAACCTCTACAAAAATGGTATTATAATTGATGTGATTTTGCGGCATATTTACAAACTTCATGTACTTCATGTACATTTTTGTCTATTATTTTTTTTTTGCATAGATAATATCGTGTTTGTTATCAGTGGAATGATAGTGAACAGTGGGGTGCTGGATTTCTGGCGGCTCATGGGTAATAATGTGTGCGTAACAAGTGATAAAATGTTTTAAGAAGACGCTTCGAAAACACTTCAAGTGTTCATAATTTGATTTGTTTCCCTACAGTTATTTGTCGATCGATTAAATGAAGCTCAACCTAATCGCTTAGGTTTGATATTTGTTTTGAAATTAGTGCATTGCGCGGAACGTACGCTCCCCGTTTTCTGTCTGTGCATTGTTGCTCTACGGGCTTCTACGGTAGTCGTTTATATATGCCAGCACCGCACTGTTCTACATTATTTACTGATGATCAGCGATTTTTAATGAACTTGCTTTCTTCGTCGTTATCGTCATTATTAATGTTAGTAGTGCGCCAATTGCTTCCAAGTCGTGAGCTCACAAAAATTCTTTCCTAATTTGTAGTGCGCGAATCTGTCGTACGTTTTGAGTTGAAATATATGGGTGTTATTGTTTTTTTTTTTTTTGTTTTGTTGAGAATAGCCATATAAATTAATTTTAAATTAAATTTTTTAAAAAATTATTAATGTTGATATAAATGTATAAGAAAAAAGTATCTCTTTGCATTAAATATCTGAGAAAAAATAATGTTTTCGCCTTGAGAGCGCACAGATGTTTTCGGCATTTCTTTTTTGTTTTGTTGCTTTTTTTATTTGTTTATTTTTTTGTGTTTTTTATATAAAAAATGTGTGAATAATATTTTAAAATAAAATTTGCATAAATTAATTTCTGTTTATTATTCCGTGTTTAGTTTGAGTCTTCCGCCGCAAACGGTTTACATGTGCTTCATATAAATAACGCCAAACATACCCAAAGTGGCGAGGTACAATTCAGCGTCTCATATCCTGGCAAACCAACACACATACGCACCTATACGAGTCTTGTAGTGCTACCAACTGCAGCTGCCACAAATGACTCTTCAACGGTGGAACATATAGAATCAACAATTTTGCCAAACGTTGAATTGGAACCAACAGATTTTCCACCTTATATATTGTTGGGGCCAGAAGATTGTACGGCACTTATAGGTGGCAGCGTTAAACTCAGCATATCATTTGAGTCGAGACCAAAGGCACAAATAAAATGGTTCAAAGCGGTAAGTACGACATAGTGATCTATAGTTGTATGCTTAATATGATATAATACATTATAGTGAGTAAAAATGTTACACATTTCTAATCAAGTTACTTTTAAAACTATTATTTTGATATTGTTTTTGGGTACTTGCTAGTAATTTCGCTAAAAATTGATTAAAAAGTGTAGACTTAAAAAAGATACTATATCCAAAAAAAGCAGAAAATCTTTTAAGGAAGCAGAAAAATCTTCTAAAAATAAGTAAATAATTTTAAACAATAAAATTCATGCAAACATTTAATCGAGAGATAGTCGAATAGGTTCAAAGATGTTAATTTGATAAAAATTTCTTCTAATGCTATGTTTACTAAGTGGCGAAGATACCTAGCTTTAAGACTTTTTCATACTAAATTTACAATTTTCTTGAATTTCACGCTTTGAATCAACGTATACGGATGACGATACGTAAAATGTATTCATAACACTATTCAAAAACAAACTCTTCTTGTAAGTAAATATGATTATGACTAAAATTACTTGCACTATTCAAACAAAATTCTATCAGTAACTCTCCATATAACACGATGAGACCCTATTTAGTTGTTTGGAACATCATGGGAACATCATTTACAAAGTGTGTTAAAGTAATCAAAACTTTTTCAAATAGATGTTTGTTGTTATTGTAAACAGCTGGGGCCCAATCCGCAGCATCGTTAATGTAAATACTGCCCTGACATTTATTCGAATAAATAAAGGAAGTAGTAAGTGTGTTTTATTTTAAACTTGTTATAACTCTAACGGAAATATTTTAATTGATAAACCACACACACACATACTCATCAATTTGAGTCCAATCGATCTTTCGCGCCGTCTCTTTGAATTCGTTAGGTGCCTTCACCTTCACAAAGGTCCGCTCTTATTCCGAAAGAATTCAACTCTCTTTCATATTTTCTTTACTCAACATATCCTCATTTATGTATTCATATTTGTAATTCTTTACATGTTATCTTGCATATAGATCTCCACGGGCTAGAACTAGAACAACAATAATCATTGCTGAACAAATTTTATAGTGCTAATTATTTATTCCATAGCAAAGTTTATTAGAGATGTACATGATTTCGAAATGGTACTGACCACAGGTTATAAGCAACATTGAGTCCAATCGAAGTACACGATCAGTGCTGATCTTATTTAACTGACTATTGAGATGAACAAACTATTATACGTTGAAGTCTAGAAAATACAAAAATAACATTTTTGTTTCAGTAAAAATAATAATTATTTGTGCCTTTAATTTAGCAAATCATATTTTTCCTTCAGTAAAAATAATAATTATTTATGCCTTTAACTCGGTAAGAAAATATAATTTATACCATCATCAAAAAACGCTAATATTTCATACAACTATTTTACAAATAAAAAAATAAGATTTATAATGTTTACTTCTTGACAATAGGTGCATGTAGAGAAGTTTTGAATTGACATTTTCACGACCCGGTAAGATCAATAATCCACAGTATTCACCTCACCTCAGTATTCGTGCAACTTTTATATTTCTGAAAAAAAGACATTTGTCGATGAAACGATAGCATTTTTTATCCTGTACAAAGCCATTCCAGTACAAAGTATTTTTATTATCTCAAAAAATACTAACAAATCATTTAGTATATTAAACCTAAATTTTTTTTTGTTAATTTAACTAAAATATTATACAGCATTAGATACTTAACGACAATCATTGTCTAAAAATCTCCCTAATAATTTTAATTTGTAATGGTATAATATAAAGGCAAATGCATACAGGGTGATCAAATCAGCACTATATTTTTTTGCAATTTTTTTTACGCTCTCAATAGAATCAACATTTGCGTTAAGTATTGTTTAGCTACTCATATTGAAAGGATAGACTGTTTGTTAACGTATAGAAATTGTTAAAATTTATTCCAAAAATTATTAAACTATTCAGACTACGTTTATGTGTTATTTGAAATTTTTGTTCAACAACTCGACCTAGTATTCCTAATATAATTAAATATTTGGATTAAATTGCAATATATGTGATATTAAGAATCCAACCCGTCAAAAACACAAACGTACTATTAGGAATCTGATTAATATTATAATAATATTCTTAATACTATTAATATAATATATGTAATATAATATTATAAATCAAAGTGTGGATGAAAATGAGAAAGAATACACTTAGCGTTGTTATCAAGAATTTAGACTTTTTTATAACATAATAGTTTATAATGGTTATGATGGTTTATAAAGACTTGCATTACGGGGTTTATAAAATTTAGTTGATCTAAGAACTTGAATTAAAGACTACATTTGTTATGTGGAATTTTGCAGTTAGAGTTTTGGAGTACAGAATTATTGGTTCATAAAGAAAAATTAATAGTAATGAATCTCAGCATCTGATGAAGTGGATTAGTAGATAAACATAATTGCAACATTAGAAGTGAAGAAAAACCATAAATTGTTTCTGAAACACACCACAAAAATAACACTTCGTGATTTATGGTCTGGAAATGTAAGCGGACCCTATTTTCTGAGAAATAAAAATATTATTGCAGTTACCGATTACTAATTTTTTTGTGGCATGAATTAAACGATTTTTTCTGAAATATATAGTGTGGTTAACATTGTATACGTCTCGTGATATATTCAATTAATTAAAAAAAAAAGTTGATAATATATAGCTCTTATTTGATCACCCTTTATTTATTACAACATAACTCAGAACAGTTTCCAAATAGAGAATTGTTTCCTTTGCTTCCTCGAATTTAAATAACAAATTATATTTTTTTTATAGAAAAACCATGACTGAAACCTAAAAGTATTTTTACAAAATATTTTTTTTCGAACATGTTTGTATAAGCATTTTCAAAATTAAAAATATTTGAAATGTTTTAGTCAATAAAATACATTTGTTTTATTTAAGAAATAATTTTATTACACTAAACATTGTTTTTTTTTCGATCATATTCCAGACCATACCATACCATTGTATCTTTTTTGTGAAATGTAGAATTGTTACTTTTTTCAAAGTAGGATAGGGGTGTTCACAGTCATATTTGAATAGCTAATAACCTTATAGGTCAGAAAATAATTCTCAATTTTTGTATAATCATCAAAAATTATGAAAAAAAATTGTAGAAATCATAATAGTTTAGTCAATAAAACATTATTCCAAATATTATTCTAAACATTGTTTTTTTCGATCATATTCCATAACATACCATTATGCCATTATTCCAAAATACCGGATTTTTATTTTAATAAAAGTAAGATAGAATTTTTAAGAATCATTTGATTGAACAGATTTGAACACCTAATAATCTGATAGGTCAGAAAATATTTTTCAATTTTTGTCGGGTCATCAAAAATGCGTATAGCCTAGAGCTGGCAGAATGTTTTTTTTTTTTAATTTCCTGTTTGACCAAATCTGGTAGAGATTTGTGTTCTGACTTTAAGAATTAAATGCTATATAGATATTTTTGTTATAACAGCTTATGTTTTGTTGGTGATCGGTTTTCAAATATGATGTGTATAATATGCTAGGTTGTCTTTATTGCAAACCTAATTGGAATAAACATACTTATGAGAATCCAAATTTTGATCTATTTTTTGTGTTTTTTTTGTTGATGTGTCCTTTGACAAATTCTAATTGCCTTGTTTATTTTAGATTAAAAACTCGATTCAAAATTTCTATAATAGCACTCTAATAGAACTTACTGGTATTGTAGAGTGGAGAATAAAGTCGTAAAAAAATGCTAGAAGCTTGCCTGGCACTTATGCACAACCGAAAAAAATAACAATTTTTGCATCTTTATCTACTGAAGAAATAACACTCGGTAAAGTAGGGTCAATATTACAATTTATTGTTGCAGTTGAACTCAGAGAAATATTGGGTCTGTTCCACGAGTTACTCGTAGTAACTTTGAGTAACACTGTGTATACACAAGTACGTTCCACCAGCAAATTTTCGTGAAAATTTTACTTGCGTTTTACTTGAGTTTACCTATGAGTAGCTCGTGGAACAGGCCTATTTATTTTAATTCTATTAACGATTTAACATTAAATCTAAAGGTGCAATGTGAAACTTTACAACTTAATAATAATAACCTTGATGTACAAAATTCAAAATTATAGATTCTATCGTCTTTAAATAGTTTCGTCAATTAATACGCCAAGAATGTATAAGCTACGGACCCCTAATACTTAAAACATTAATATTTATTCAAATTTGTGACTATACATAATGATATATACACAATACAGTTTTATATTCTAGTCGTTGCCTTATTAGTTAACGAATTATCCGCCGTCAAATATTTGCATACCTTTTAAGGGAACTTTGCATAATAAAAATATGAAAATTTATTTTGTAAAAACAAATCATTGCGTCACAATTTGGCGTCAAAATTTTCATTTATTATCAATGAAAATGTATAAAAATTGTTTATTGGTTTCATGTCATTAAACAAAATTAATTTTCTATATTAGGTTTTAAATTTTACGCTATGAGCGGTAATTGTAACACATAACAGTAATATATCGTTGAGGTTCATTTAATTTAATCTTCGCCCGTGGTTATTTGTCTATTAATAATAAAAATTAATACAAATTTTTTTTATTTTTAAAATAAATAAAATATTTTTTAATATTATATTTTTATACGTTTTCGAAGTACAGAGGTTTTAAATTAAAATTAAAATTAAAATTTTTAATTTTAGTTTAATTTTGTATTTAAATTAAGATTAATTAGAAAATTAATATGGAGGATTGAACCTTATTATAGAGTATTTTATGGTCGATTATAAATGTCATCTGAGTTCTACGTCTACTCTATTCAGTTCTTAATTATGTTTATATGTATATATATTTAATATATCTGTATATATTAGTTTTATATACAAATTCATATTTATATATATTAAATTTGTTTATTACATTAATTTGATATTAATTTCATAAAATGATGAAGATTTTCTAAGGAATAGTTAAATACTGTAGCAAAGTATTATTATGTATTATTATTATATTATAGATATTATTTAATTAATTTTGTTTGTGGCAAAATCTCCTCTTCTATCTAGGTAGAACTTAAGTATCGTTTTTTTACAATACTATGTTTCTAAATTACCACAGTTTAGCAAATTTTTCTTTGTTATATTTGGATAATATTACATTATTTTATTTTTATGGTATCCCAAATAAATAAAAATTAATATGTTTTAAATAATTTATCACACTTTATGTTTATATACTTCATTGATAAAGACTTTAATATATATTTCTTTGTACAACCGATTCAAAAAAACTAGTATCCAGTGCCGTAAGTTATTACATTTAAAATAAAATATTCCTCGTACTACAACTACTAATATTAATAATGTTGATATTTGTAGAACTGGTTCTAGGATTATTACAATGACATAACCTATTGGTTTCGATAAAAATATAAGTATATAATTTATATAAGCAGGGTACCTTCCAATTGAATTGATTTAATGCAAATTGATTTAAAATAAAAATAAAACATATTTATTCAAAATGCAATTAAAAAGAAGATATAATATTTATTATTTCAAAAGGGAATGATTAGCTGATTATCGAAGTATAAGTAGATTTTTTTATAATTCTAAAGACACTCTCACCTTGATTAGATCAGCAGAGTTCGGAATTTGGAGAATTTCTGTATGGCATTTACTGTCAATTTTTTGTATCAATACAGAACCGTCATTTACATATTAATTGAACATATGGATATTAAAAATTGAAATTCAGGTGATAGTTTTATCATCGATATTACTGGCATTGATTGACGGATTGAAATATTTAAAATAGTTTTTCAAGAATATTTATTAGTAAATCGGGGTGTTTTTTATCAGTTCTAGTTTTTTAGAATTGATATCGAAATATGCAGTTCATCTTACATTTTAAAAATTAATTGAGATTATTTGAATATATTTATACTAAGGCACATACCCCATAGCGTCTCAAAGCTCTCGCATCTTCCCGTGTAATGAATCCAGGGATTATATTTATACGTATATCTATTCATTATTAATGCAGCAAGACCGAAGAAGCAAGAAATTGATTTAAATGATTGAATTTTTTTGAAAAACTCTTTGAAGTAAATTTCTGGCTATGGACTTGGATATTATTATAAATTCTTATTATATTATTATATTATATTTTTATATTATGTTAATTATAAGTGGAAAACTATTTTTGATTTATAATTTAATGAATTTATTTCTTAAAGTCCAAGTATTCACAAATATTAAAGGAAATCTTCTGTTCAAATCAGAAACATTTTATAATAAATATATTTTTACGAATTTTAGCTTCGTAAATATTTACTTTAAATTTTTAATAAACTTTTTATAAAAATTTCGAAAATGTACTTATAAGTACATTATAAAAATAAATTTATCTAGATACGTATGAACTCATTGACGCGATCAAAATAGTGTAACAATGATGAAATGTCACGAACTGTTTGCGGTATTGACGTACATTTACATGCGTCCCCGCACCTCCTTAAATGTATTCAAAAGTATCTGCAGTTACAGAGCGAGTTTAAATTCATAATTAAAAACCGCAAAATCAATGTACTAAATAGAAAATAATTGAATAAATATATTTAAGGTTTTTGTTATTTGCAAATGCTTTTCATTTTTAGTTTATATTCTATTTTTGTACTAAAATCATTTAAATTTGAACTCCAACAGTGCCGTCCAATAACGGAGAATGAGCATATAACGATCATAACGACCGAGAACAGTTCAACAATTTATTTAACAGATATAGTAGCCGATGATAGTGGTAAATATACAGTCGAAGTTATGAATGAGCTAGGCACAGACATGGCTGCAGCATCTGTAGCGGTGTACTCAAAACCTGACCCGCCAAGTGGTAAGCCTAGTATTTCGTCTGGACCCGATCGTATTGCAGTTGCTTGGTGTGGTCCACCATATGATGGTGGTTGCATGATAACAGGATTTATGTAAATTAATATAACACTCAAATTTAAATATTATTATTTATTTTATTATTGTGTATACACAGCATTGAGATGCAACAACTGTCGGCTGGACTTGAAAGCAATTCAGCGCCAGAATCTGATTGGCAAGAAGTAGCAACAGTTGTCGACTCTCTAGCGTACACTGTTAAAAACCTGAAACCGCAAACAGCTTATAGGTTTCGAGTGCGCGCAGAGAATGTGTATGGCCGCAGTGAACCGAGTTTACCAAGTGATCGTGTTGAATTAGCGGCAGAAGACTTGTCAGTGGAAGGTAATTCAAAAACTTTAAATCTATAAATATGTATAGTAATATTTTCTTTAATGAGAACAACTATATTACTTATAGACATTAACTGTAAATTGCGTAAAAAATATTTCAAAGTATTAATAATTTTTTGTTTAATTTTACAGAAATAGATTTCAATCGGCCTATCTGCGTTAAGTCTGGAGGTGATTTTAAAAATCGTTTTGAAATACTCGAAGAATTGGGAAAAGGGCGCTTTGGTATAGTTTATAAAGTACAAGAGAAAGAGGAACCACACCAGGTGCTTGCCGCTAAAATTATTAAATGCATTAAATCCCGAGATCGTGAGAAAGTGAAAGAAGAAATTTCCATAATGAATTCTCTCAAACATCCAAAGCTCTTGCAATTGGCTGCATCGTTTGAAAGCGCAAGAGAATTAGTTATGGTGATGGAATAGTGAGTATATACAGTACAATATAATTAAATATACATTAATATATATATTTTTTCTTTTATTATAGCATAACTGGTGGTGAGCTTTTCGAACGCGTTGTAGCAGACGATTTCACATTGACTGAATTAGATTGTATATTATTTTTGCGACAAATTTGTGAGGGTGTGGATTATATGCACAGCCAATCCATTGTACATTTGGACTTGAAACCAGAAAATATTATGTGCCATACGCGTACAAGTCATCAAATAAAAATAATTGATTTCGGCTTAGCCCAACGTTTAAATGACACTTTACCGGTGCGTGTATTATTTGGCACCCCAGAATTCATACCACCAGAAATTATAAGTTATGAACCAATCGGCTTTCAATCGGATATGTGGAGTGTTGGCGTTATTTGCTATGTACTGTATGTGTTCAATGTATTTATTTTTATATTTTGTGTATTAATCTGTTTTCTTTGGTATAGTTTATCAGGGCTCTCACCTTTTATGGGTGATTCTGATGTCGAAACATTTGCCAACATTACACGCGCTGATTATGATTTCGATGACGAAGCGTTTGATTGTATATCACAAGAAGCTAAAGATTTTATAGGTAGTTTACTAATACATCGTAAAGAGCGACGACTTACTGCTAAGGAGTGTCTGAAATCAAAATGGTTAACTCAAGGACATGATGAAAATCTGAGTAACAATAAAATTTGTACTGACAAACTAAAGAAATTTATTATAAGACGCAAGTGGCAAGTAAGTATTGTGAAATGGATGTTTTTTATTATTAAATTTTACTTCTTGCATGTCTGCATTTGATTAATAGATCTGAAATTTTAGTAAACATTACTACTAATCAAGGATTATATCTTAAGTATCTGTATTTTTTTTTGTTGGTATTTTAACTTGTTATATGATATTTTATTTAGTTTTAATGCCAGATATAGATATAGATATACAGATATAGATAAAGATAATATTGATATTATATAGATAAATACGTCTATAAAAAATTGTTCAATAATCATTTTTTAATAAGTACGAAATACAATAAAAATATTCTTAACTTAACTATATAATATTTGAAGAGTGTAATCGTACCCAATTCTATGTTTAAACATTCATTGGTTGCTTAATAAGTTAACAATACCAATATAAGGTTTGGTTTTCTGAGTATTGACTCTCATAAGAATTAAGTATTTAATTACATAATTGTATATAAACTTTTCACAAATTTCCTTTAAACGTAAACCTAATGAATTGAAATCGATTACACGATGCAGTTATTTAAATTCAAACTTTTGCAGTTTTTATTATTGTAAGCCGAAGAGACCTGATGTACTTGTCCCTATAAAAAGAGATATATAGTCATCTCAAAAGACAAGTGGCTCTAAAACTGATCGCTACTAAAACCGTTATGATTGTTGTAGCTTGTTGTGAGACGTTGTCAGTTCCGAGAGCTCCAACAAGCAAGGAGCAGACTAGGGCAATCATATTAGTTAAAAATAATTGATAGGCAGTGAAGATGGATAGTGAAATTTTGGTTATAGTGGAATAGGATACTGATATAAAGTAATGTAAAGAAAAGGAAATGGAGAAAATAATTCTGACTCTCGTACCTACCTGTGTAAACTATTTTACTATTTTAATATAATAAATGCATAAATTAGTTATGTGTGCTGTGGGACGTATGTAAAAAGTAACTTTTAACCGTTTTAATTTGTATCAATTTATTCAATTTTCAGTCCCTATCAAATATTCTTCCTGATTGCTCTAGTACAACTTTACTCGCTCAATATAGTTTTTCTTGTTATAGCTTTAACAGTTCTTAAATATGTAAATTATAATATATAATATAATATACATATAATATATGTATAATATATATTAATATTATAGATTTCACTCTATATCGGACTTTTTTGTTCTTAATGTCTGGATGATAGAGCTATTTTATGGGTAGGCATATACATAATACATTAAGACCGAAAAGTTTTCGGAAATTCTCATTTAAAATTCGCGCGCTTTATATTTTTCGATATTTTAAGTTTATGTAGTTTGGCAGCAATTAAGGACAATTACTATGCCAAAAATGAGCGCGATCTGTCAGACAGTTCGTTTAAGGCAGCTGTTGAAACCAGTTCACCTCAGTAGTGCGTTGCGAAAAAAACAATGGAAAAAAATATTGAACAAAGAGTTTGCATCAAATTTTGTGTTTCGAACGAAATTTCGTGTGCAGAATCGTTGCGAATGCTACAAAAGGCTTATGGGGAATCAGTTTTATCGAAAACTCAAGTTTATGAGTGGTACAAAGCCTTTCAGGACGGTCGTACGACCGTCGAAGACATTTCGCAACGCACTACTGAGGTGAACTGGTTTCAACAGCTGCCGTAAACGAACTGTCTGACAGATCGCGCTCATTTTTGGCATAGTAATTAAGGACAGTGCTGCCAAACTACATAAACTTAAAATATCGAAAAATATACAGCGCGCGAATTTTAAATGAGAATTTCCGAAAACTTTTCAGTCTTAATGTATATTAATTATCCAATCATTTGCCTAAATTAGCACGATATTATATGTCATATAATGTTATGTAGTGAATTTGTATTACTTTTTTAATCAAATTAGTTTGATCACTGATATTATTATAATTTCTTTCATGGAGAGTTCTATTTATCTATTACTTTCTAGTTTTAGACATGTTTACTTTTAAACATGTAAGGATTTCTGTTCTTTTTATGTAAAGATTTCTTTGTATTAGTAATACTTATTATTCTTGTTGAATTTTTTTTTATTTTACTATTTTACTTATAACATAGTAATATATTATAGAGATGTTGCGATTCTCAAATATATAAATTAATAATAATTAAAAAAATAATGTTTATTTAATATTTATTTAAAAAAAAAATGACTACATACAAATTTTATTAAATATTAATAATGTATATTTTAAATAACAAATTTTAGTATATATATATATATAATTGCTGTATATGTAGTGTTTTTTATTTTTATTTTAATTCTGATTTGTTTTGTTTTATTTTAACATTTATATTATTAATTTTTATTTTCGCATTTATTTAAATTTATTACTTTTAATTTTAAATAATTAAATTGCTTTAAAATGCTTGATTAATGTGCTTTAGAAAACTGGCAACGCAATTAGAGCTTTAGGCCGCATGGCTACATTATCTGCTTCACGCCGTAATTCCGCTGTTTCCAATTCCTTACCCACCAGTCCCAGACCCTCAGTGTCGGGTACATCTATTTTCAATCCAAATTTACCTGCACAAATGAGTTCGTTGCATGAGGAGGATGACGATTTCAGTATAGAGTTACCAACTCTGGATGCCCAACGCAGAATGCAGCAATCATTAAAAGTGCGTGACAAATCTTATTGCAGTGAACGCAGTGATTCCGGCTATAGCGAATGCTCCACATGCAGTGGTGGTCCATGTCACTGTATACACGCGACCAAAGACTCTGAACGCGATGGTTCAGAAACAGTAAGAGACGAAAGCACAGTATTGTCAATTGCTGTACCGCATGATGTACTTAAATCGAAGCTAGAACTTATTGTCAAGCATTCTGATGCCATAATCAGCAGCGAAGGAATAAAAGAAAAGATGCTTATTACAGGAAAACAATATAAACATGATATCGGGATCAATGAAAATCGTGAACAGCAAGTAGAAATACAGTTCGCTTCCTCAGGGGAATTAACGACTGGTACGACAGTAACTACAACAACGAAGGAACCGATAATGCGTTCCGATTTTACAAACACAATAAAAATGCGCAAAAAGTCTCTTGAAAATAGTGTAATACGAGAAAAAGTCAAACAACCGAAAGCCGTACTAGAAACTTCTGGAAAGGTTTCTATGTTAAAAACCAAATTTAGCTGTCCTGCAAATAATAGTTTAACAGTGAGTCACGCCGCTAGCATTAACAGAAGTTACAAGAGCAAAGATTGTATGGATTTAGCAAAGAATAAAAATGTTTTGAATCGTTTTGCCTGCAATAATAAAAGTATTATATTTTTTTAATAATCTATTTTGCATTTCTTGAAAGAATATGAATTATAATTTTATACGATTGTTTTTTTTTAGCAAATGGCACACCACAACTTATTCAAAAATCCGAGCCAGCACAGTCTATTTCCATGCCAAACTCACCATTACCAACGCGCGCAAATGCGTCAATCCGGTTAAGTCCCCGGGTTAGAGAGGCTACAGAACGTCTTTCACAACAGCAAACTATTTCTAGTTCGATACGTAGAAACTCTCCAGAAAGATTAGAAAATAGAAATGACATAACGTCCGCGCAGCACAGCACTAGGCACATACTTACCTTCAAAAAATCATAAATTATGTTTTTTAAATGTTAAAAATTTTGTTAAGATTTTTTATTTTAAGCGTCTCTGTTTGTTCTTGTTTTTATATTTAATTTGTATTTAATAAGCATTTTACTCATTCAATAACCCACAATAAAACGAAAACTCGAATGAATATTACACATATATATATACATATTAAGCATTATTACATAAATTTAATGTTTATTTATATATTTATATACACGTAAATTAATTGAATTATATTTATATAAAATGTTGCAAAATCGAAAAATGTTCAAAAAATAAAAAAAAAATTATTTAACTATTGCATAGTTAATAGTTTAACGTAGCTAAACGAACTGCTTATTTCTATATCATGCAGCTAAAATATGTTTTCACTTTATAAAAAATTATTTTTAATTTATATACAAAAAAAAACAATAAAAAAGTAAAACATAAAGATTAAAACGTTTTCCTTAACTATTTACAGTTTATGTGTATAGTTCAGATAAGTTGGAAAATTTTTTAACCCCTACCTATATAACGTTTACGGACCTATGTCGTCTGACACCAACAAATTTATTAAGGATCTGTATCGACTCGATATCTTTTGAAAACTCCCATTAATCGGAATAGAGGCGCAGACTCAATTCCGGGTCTAAAAAGTATCGGGAGAATGGGCAAATTGTTTGAAATCTTATCGAGAGTATGTTGATAATACCAATAATACCAAAAATAGGACATACCTACATTGCAGACTTGACAAAATAAACTTTCATGTGATTCAGATTTCTTGAAAAACACTATTACGGTTTATGTTGAAACCGTTCAACTGTTGATCTTATAAACATGGTTCATATTATATTTGAAGAGTGCAATGACTTTATGTAACATATCTACAGAAAACTCAAAGAAGTACTAGATGTCTTCAAATATAAATCTCAGGATTATAAAATCAACATCGACGAGTTCAAAAAACGAGTGCTACAGAATAGCCAGATACAAGATGATTTCTGTGTAAACATGGAAGTTTGGCAAAGGTACCATCTCTTTCTTATGCCATTCGTAACTGTTTAAAACGAAATGTTAATACTATAATGTCGTTAGGCAGTCACCATACAACTCAATAGGGACCTGTTTTTATCTATGTTATACTTGCAGATACCTTCAATATCTTAATCAAACCCTGTAAAAAGTTAAATTAAAAATCTATAACTTTAAAACTATAGTAATATTCCACTGCTATAGTGTCACGAACAATCTTTCTGTTAAAAATTTTAGAGCGGTGTTAATTTTTTATACTTACGAAAAGTAGTGGAACTGAATAAATGCTCAAATTATTAACAACAATCTCGTTATGCACTTCGTCTACCTTTTTGATAGGTTGTCTCTACTTTTTTCAAAAAACATTTATCAACACAGAGATATTGCTCTCAAAGCATATATTATGCAATAACATCAGTAAGGTCTGTTTGATCTTAAGGTTTAGTTTTTCAAAAAGCTTTGTTATTCAAATTTGACTATCTAAGCGGTTTTCGATGTAACCTTTCTTCAGTTCTTCGTGTTCTGATTCGTTAGGTTCAATACTTATTGGTCTTAGAATCATTAAAAAAAAGCTTGATCATTAACATAAAGCGTTTGGTTTTGAAGTTTTTGAAGTGGTTTTCATTTACACAATCTAAAATTAGTAATAAATATCTCACAGCTAAGGTTTCCAAAACTTGTGATGTCTCCAACTCTTTTCAATTCTCCAACTCTTTTCAATTACATTTCAAGTCCCAAAATATTACAATACCTCATCGCAGGAAACCTGATCAGTTTTAACTACTTTTAACAATCCAAATGGCATAAGTCCATCATTTTACATTTCAAAACTTTTCTCTCGGAACGTAACAATATAGGGTATTGTGCTTGCTATATTGTAAATAAATAAATGTTTCTTTCTATATTCTTGTTTTAATATATCCATATCGGGTTTTTACCACATACTAAATGTATCTTCAATACATTAATAGACCACATAGATTCAGTTGGTATAATTTTATTTTGGAAATTAGAAACAGTTAAAATACCTTGAATAACAAATTTTAAATTTGTACGATATAATCCCTTCGAATTACAACATTTAACCTTCGAATGGTTCTTTTTAGTTTCCTCATTAACCCAAATTCTTGTATAATTTCCATATTATATAGATGCTTTCACATCTAATTTTGTAACCCATAAAAATTTTAATAATATTAAAGGCATATAAATAACTTAGTTCCTAAAGATTTCGACATAACTAAATTTACTTAAAGATCTACAACTTAAATTACGACAAATTCATTTCATTGGTCTTTCTCGTGGTTTCAATTTAACCCATAATCCACCTGATGCACGCAATGTAATACGAAATGTAGCTTCAAATGTTGTTTTTCCCGGAACTGGAAATATCTGATAGCTACGCAATAACCGGGAGACAACTGTCTTCATTTCCATAATTGCAAATCGATTGCCAATACAATAACGAGGGCCAGCGCTGAAAGGTATGAAGGCGTATGGATGCCTATTTTCATTGTTTTCTGGGGCAAATCTTGTTGGATCAAATTTTTCTGGATCCGGATAAAAGTGTGGTAAACGATGTGTAGCATAAGGGCATATAAAAACATTACTACCAGCTGGTAATGTATATTTTCCCAGACGTACTTCTTCTCCCAGTTTGCGAGCTATTAAGGGAACACTTGGATACAATCTTAGTGCTTCCTTAATGCACATTTCTAAATAACGCATTTCACGTAAGTCACTCATAGTTGGTGATCTTTTGTTATCATCAGCAAATATTTGATCAATTTCTTCACAGCATTTTTGTTGGCAATCAGGGTTTTGGGCAAGCAGAAATATAGTAAATGCTACTGCTGCTCCAACACTATCTTGACCAGCTAGCATAAATGTACAGGCTTCGTTTACGATATCTTCTTCAGTAAAATCAGGATTAGTATCAGCGATTTCAATCATATAATCAAGAAGGCATTTACGCTCGTTACTGTTGTTGTTGTTATTGTTTGTATTATTGTCCTTTAAAAACATTTCTCTACGACGTTTAATCATTTGACGTGTAAAATCATTTAGTCGTTGCTTCTGATCAAGTTCTTCTGAGGCAAGTTTGGTCATGTGATAAATGCTGTCCAATAACAACCAAGGTTGCACAAATCGCTGTGGTATCACCACTTTACCTCTACAAAATAAACGAAAAATATTAATAAAGGTTTTAAAAAGATATTAAAATAGCAATTTCGTGTACTTACTGTCTAAACGGTGACTGTTCCATATCTACTAAACCCTTCTTTTTAACTGGTACACCAAGAACGGCTTCTGCAAATATTTTAGAAAACACATCGTAAAATATTTTCATGAAATTTTTGTTAATTGCTATATATAATTTCTTATTATATTTACCATTTAATATATCCATTACACAATTATTAACAAATTTTGCTATATTAATTTCATTACAATCGGTGATGTCTAAAGTCTCACATAAAACCTGTGACGCATCTGCAAATGTACCTATAAATTTTTCTAAAATGTGCAGATGGAACATTGGTTGGATCAGTTTGCGATGAGCATGCCATTTATCTCCACTACTGGTAATTAGTCCATTACCCAAAAAGTTATGCATTAGCTTGTAGAAAAAAGATTTATTTGTGTGTTTCTTGGAGGACAGTACTATCTGTAAATCATCTGGCTGCAGTACTACGAAAAATGGAAACAGCAATACCCACACGCGCACCAATGAACCATATAAATTAAAGGCTGGAGCAACACGATTTCGTAATACTTAAAATTGAAAGAAAACATTTTTTCATATTAAGTACTCATTAAATCTTCAAATATAAACTACTTACAATCTTTTTCTTTGATAAGTAGACAGTTGCCTAAAAATGGAACTGATGGCGGTCCAGACAATTGCAATGATAATAACACCGATTTTAGATAACCCCAAAATGTATAAATGCTAATGCCTATGATAAGAACTGTGGCAAAACTCCATAGCTCCGAATTTGAAGCACTTCCAAGCTGTTTAAAATTTAAAACACATTTTAATAAAGGTTTGTGTTATATAATTATACCTGCTAAATAATTTATTTTCATGAAGATTAATTAAATTTTGATTTAATTAAATAAATTAAATAATAAACATCACATACAAAAATAATTATAGAAAAAAATCATATTATAAAAAGATCACACTCCATATGAATCACCCTACTAAATGAAGCCAGTTTGATTTACGAAGTAAACGCATTCACTTCATTAATGCAAGCAGTCACAGCTCACACAAATTCATATATTAATATAAGCAAACGCTAATGTCTAATACTAACAAAAATTCAAACAAAAAAAATATAAAACACGTAACATTTGTTTCGATCATCGCTGCAAGAAATAGACAAAGGAAAAGAAAAACTGCTTGTTGTGGTTGACAAATAAATTTACCATCAGGCTTAAAAATTTCTTAAGAAAACTACTGTATAAACATTTGCTGAAAAATAAACGACGAAGTACGTTTTTTTTTAAAAAGATTTATTCAATTTGGACTATTTAGTACCGATTGTATTTATCGGATATATTCTAGTATCCAACCTGAAATCCGGAAAGGTTTTAATGTGAAATCTTACTTATGTTTACTTATATTCTATTTGTAAAAATCAACAAACAAATAGTCTATACACTGACAAATCTCTTTTTGGTTAAATCGATTCATATGAGGTGATCAAGAGTTCATATTTCTTGAAATAATATTTTTTTAACTGTCATCCGCACAATATATTGACGAAAAATATGTATAAACTCTCCACACTATATTGTGTTCTTTGAATATAAATCACTAAATATTTATTGGAAAGAAAATAATATAACTATTTTGAATTTTTCTATTTACATTTTGATTTTTTATATAACTGTATTTTAAAAAAAAAGTAAAAATAAAAATAAGTCATCATTAGTTGTCTACCAGTGGCGTAACTACAGGGAAGCAACTGGAAGCAACGCTTTCGGGCCCCCGAATTTAGGGGGCCCCACTATAAATGTTTGTAAACGTTTTTTGTTGGAATAACTTCATATTGCATTTTATAAAAGATACGTTAATTTTAAATTTAAAGTACATAATATGTATGTACTTCAAATAAAATATTAAACCTATTTATAAAATAAAAAAGTTTTTCTAAGAAAAATATGTGTCTTAATCGAGAGTTTATATGGAAGCTATATCTAGATTTAAACCCATTTGAAAATAATTTTGTACGTTGTCTTTTGCAAATATCAGTACTGTATACACCAAATTCTATTTAAATACCTTTATTAAAAACGGAGAAACCTCATATCCGATTGTTAAATTTATATCACAGCTACAAGAAATAGACGTCCAATTTCAATCAAATCAAATGGTGAACAGGGTCGGCTAAAAGTATGTGTGTAAAGTTTCATTTGAAGAGTTCAAAACCTGAGAGTGTAGTTTGAACTGAAAAAGTATATATATACTGTACTGATATATACTTCATGATATTTCCGACGTTTCCTTTAATGCGTAACGAAAATCTTGACAAACCTTACATACCCTTTTCACATTTTTCGTGTAAAGAGTATAAAAAGAGGGGCCCCTTAGTATGTTGATAGGGGCCCCTTAGTTAGAATTTGCTTACAGGCCTAAAAAATGTAGTTACGCCACTGTTGTCTACACAAGTTTTTTCGATTCAAAAAAGTTTAATTATATTATTTTCAAATGGAACCATCAACATAATAAACCTAATAATAAACCAGCTCGATTGAACAAAATTGAACACCTACACATGAAACTATATAGCGAACGAAATTTTATATGAAATACATTATAATCATTAACAGTACCGATACCGGTGAACTTTTATATTTATAAAATGTGAATATAAATTTAATGCTTAGAAGTAGCACAAAACAGCAAACTTGAATTAAATAAATTGAATTAAATAAATTTATATAACCAAATAATGATTTATTTAAGTAAAGATTTGTATTAAGTCCACAGATGCGTACATTTAATTAGTTTAATTCATATATTTTTTCACAAATTTTATCCAATAGATAAGTGAAAATTGTGGAAATACTTTTAGTACCATTGCATATGGATTTAGCACAAACTCATAAAAATAATATAGAGATGAAGGAAAGTTCACACAATTGTTATCCGAAACTATAACATAGATAGCAGATATTATTAGTACTATAGTTCAGTATTACTTCGCATAGATAAAGATAGAATATGTCAATAAATACATTATTCTATAATTAGAACTGAATCTGAAAAGTATCTGGATTGACACTTCTACTTTTGATTTGTCAATTTCCCATCTCCATCCTATCCCATCCACCCAGATTCGGTACTTTTGACAGCTCGCAAAGTATGGCAAAAAAAGTAATTTGATGGACATTTGGCGAAAAAGAAACTGCTGTTCCATCAAGACAATGCACGTGTGCACACTTGTCTGGTCACGATGGCTAAAATCCACGAATTGGGATACGAACTGCTACCCCATCTAGCATATTCTCTATGTCACTCTATCGTAATAACGATAATGACAATAACTAATACAATTAATATTGATATAAATATGCTATGGGCAAGTTAGATTTAGAATAGATTAAATATATCAGAAGTCAAAGAAGGACTTTTAAATAAAACTCAGACATTGAGCTTAGGTATATCAGGAAATTGGAAGTGAATTCGATGTTTGCCAAAGTATTAGACTTTATAGACCATAGGATTGTATGGTTTGTAGTATTGGGGAATAAAATTTCCTTTTTTTTTATTTGAAAATATACGACAAAGATTAAGGATACGAAGAGGTTATATGAGACGCAAACGCCTGAGATCACGTTCTTAGAAGATACAAAAATGTTTCAATTCCTTAGACGTGAGAATACAACGATCTTCTAAAAATCGAATATGTACCAGGTTTTGTCCTATTCGGGTTGAAGAAATGATAGCGTTGTTAAAAGGCTTGTCAGTTTTTTTCGTATTTATAGTGTGAACATTTATAATATTACGAAGGTCTATATTTTAAAGAGTGGAAAAGATAATGCAGGGACAGTATGTATTAGTTTTCACTGCTGGCTCAACCACCTCAATTCCAGGTATGAATTCATGTTTGGGGATCCACAATATTCTACATTTCTTGGAGTGAATAAAAACACAGACCTTAACGTAACCCTATTTATGACCGTATTTATATAAGCATATATAAAAGTTAGCCAAAAACTCAATTTATTTTTTTAATTTAATATAAACAAGTAAAATATTTCATCTCAAAATGTAGTATTTTAAAATAAGTGTGTAATTCTTTTTAAATAGTTTTTAAAGAATTCCAAGAAAAATTAAAACATTTAAGGTCATAAAAACAAACATGGGTTTAAATAATGCGTATTATTATTAATTATGTTTTATTATTTACTAAATTTTTTTTCATTCTTCTGGAACCCTCATTGATAAAGAAACTAAATAAGAAATTTGTCATCTTACTTCCATTTATCAATCGCTTTGTTTTATTTACGAGGTCAAAAACATGTACGACTTTAATGATAATAGATGTAGTAAGTCAAAGCATACACTCTACAAAACAAAGGAAGATCGACAATCGGCTGAAGTAATTTCACACGGTTAGAATTGCCCACGAGTAAATCTACATTGTGAAGGTGTGAATGTTAAGTGAAGTGTGGCAGTGAACATTTATAAAAGTGCAATAGATTTTTTCAAAATATTTATCGAAATTTATTTGTTTATAAAATTTTGAAAAATATAAAAAAAAGTCATATGACATCTTTCGGGAATGACAACAAACCCAGATTTAGGTACATTGTCAGTAGTTGAGAATAAAAAATTGTTTTGTGTTGGTGACAATAAATATTTTTGAATAAAAAAAAGAGATCTTTCAAGGTACTGTTCATTACGGGAATTTCTCTATACAACTTGTTAGTCACTTAAACTATATATCTACATACATGTATATACAGTCAAACTTCCATAACTCAAAGTTCCATTTTGCAAACAAAAGGTTCGACTTATGAGGACTTCGAGTTTGAGAATTTTTTTATTTTTTTTTATTTTTGAAAGAAATTATAATTATATTTTAAGATATTTATTTATTTGAATTAGAAATTAGTGTATGGGATTTTAATTTTTTTTTGTCATTTTCAGTAAAAAGACATTCCATTTGATTTAAAGCCTCATATTGATCATCAGTTGTAGTATCATTCGTTTGCAAATATAAATTGAGAATATTGAATGAGTCTTCTATTTCATTCTTGAAAGGCTAAAAAACAATTACATCCACCGAATCCTCATCATCACTTTCCGTTGCGCTTAGAATTGGATCCAATAATTTAGAGCTATAGTGTTCAATAATATCGTCATCTGTAGGAAGGCTTGATGTACAAATTTCATTGTTAGCTCAATATAATCGTTAAGAGTAGCATTGGAACTTATTTTATTTACTTTAAACCACGCTGCCAGCGACTGACTGAAGTCCAAAAAGGGACTTCCCCTAACACTAAAATAGATTCATACTTAAAACAAAAATTCGACTTATTGAATGCACTTTTCCACATTCCTATTGGCACATGACAATATTTTTATTCGAGTTTTAGATAAGTTCGAATTATGGAAGCAGAATAGTATGTAATTTGCTCTCTAAAACCCTGTTGAGTGCCTGTTTAGTTCGAGTTACAGAAAATTCGAGTTACAGAAAATTCGAGTTATAGAAGTTCATGTTATGAAAATTTGACTGTATTTATTATTCAATGGCCCCAAATTGAAATTTAAATTAGATATTCACAAAACCATTTTCGGAATACAAATATTATTAGAATAATGTTCGCTTTACATGTTACTGAAGATAAGGTACAGAACCAATTTATTTAATTTTACTATTGTCCTATTAATTTCAATTCTATAAAGCTCTGTAATCGTTAAATACTACCAACTTTAGAGTCGTAGATATAAGGCCATGACAGGTACTACAAATACATAGATCGGGTGCTTAAGCTGATCACTATTGACTCTGCCTTTAATAATTGTACATTTAATATATTATTAAACTACTATTATGATTATTTTTCATCTGTTGGTTCAATTAAGACTTATCATTTTGAGTAATCTTTTATAGACTTCTGGTGAACTGTAATAATATATTGTAGCTGTCAGCAAAACTAAAACCTTGCTTGTATCTTTGCTAGGTACAAGTTCAAAAAGGAATCACTGGTGATGATGCAGACAATATTGCAGACAATATTGCAGAAACGTCTTCAGATAAGTAACTCTATGAAGGTCTGTGTAAATGGAGCTAGCACAGAATTATAATTTAGTTTGACAAAGGAATAGGTTAAGTTATGATGTACCGGTAATTCAAAGGGATCCACTTAGGTCTATAGGCCTATTGTATTACCGTATAAGGAAAAAACTCAGAAGTTTGAAAACACCTTAAATGTTTGGCAAAGCTTATAAAGCTATTTAAAGGACGTCTTGCAGTTGACCAAGATTTTCAAACAAGAAATCCCATAAAGTGAAAAGGCAGTGCCGCGCATATGCTTGATAAGAACAAAGCAGATAGGAGTCACTTATCGGTAAAATTGAAAGGGAAATTTCATCTTCTAGTAAAGTTACTTAATCTGCTGTGACCTGCGAGTTAACCTACCACAAGACTGATATTTCTACAGGGCATCTCAATCAGAGTATAGAATTTGCTTTTAATAAAACGTGGCCAAATTGCATAAAGATGCCTGACAATGGAATAATAATATAAAAAATATCAATACATTGCAGTATGATACTATAGATACTATCAAAGGATTTTTCTAATTTATCTATTTTTGTATAGTAAATTTTTTCTTAGTAAGTCTGAAATAAGGATCGTAATGGATTGGTATTTATCTCGATTACCTGTTTGTTATAACTGAATTTAATCTGTGTCTAATAGTAATGATAACTTAAGCAAAGGATATTGGAACTATAGCACTTAGTTATGTCCATCAACAACTTCTTGATTTAAAGCATATCGATCTTTATCAAATAAGCAGATGTAAATTTAAACTTTTCAATCAGAACTGTCTTTTCAGCTTATAAGATCTATCATGGTACTATAGACTTCACCATTTCTGTACATTGTTTTGATTTTAAATCAATTTAAAATATATAAATGTTTATCTTGTTTTATCTTGAGATAAAATTATAACTAAAAAATGTATTTTTAGACAGCAATAATCAAAATCTCAATCTGAAATATTTATAGTACATTACCCATTTATTTATTATTAGTACTTAAGTCACACTTTCACAACTTTATAACAAAAAAATTGTTCAAATAGTATAAATTATAAACAACTGTACAGCATATGAAAAGTATGTACTTATTACTTACATTAGCAGTATTTAGGGAATACATGTGCTCATGAGTCTTATTTGGTCTCGTCTTTAGTTTTCTTTTCTATTTACTATTTTAACAATTAATTTACACCTATAGGCTTGAGTTGCTTCTAAGGTGCAGATTTAACCAGTTTTGATTTTTAAACAATAATACTTATATTTTTTTTTAAAGATAGGTTCATGATGTATAAAATTTACATATTAAAACAGACAATATTAACAATTTCAGGAAAACTAAATATTAAGTATTAGTATTTGATATTGATTTAGGATTAATTATATATTGTAATTTTCATAAGGTATAAGATTTAAGATTTAAAAAAAATCACAAAAATATATTTTAATATTTTATAAATAATATAAATAAAAATTAAGATGTTCTTCAAAAAGTAGTGAACTATAACATTTAAAATTCATTTTTATTTTATTTTAATTAATTGAATTTTTGGCTGACCATACACGGCTGTTTCGAGTATTGCCAAATACCTATAATCAGCGGTCTTGGAATTAATTCATGTATTTAATTATTTGTAAATAATTTTTTGAGACTGCAAGAAAACGAGCTCGAGCAAATTGGAAGCTCAGAGTCAGTGCATCTAAACTAACTGACCCAAAGCCGTACTTGACTTTTATGTTCGCATATTTTTCCGGAGTTTTGTTAATTTGCTGTAAAAGTTTTATTAACAAATTCACTTGCTGTGTTTATATTAAAACGAAATCATAAACCAGCTGTAGAATAATTAAATTAATAAATTATATTTTTATTTTTAATTGTTAAATTTCAATATTATTCTGCTTGTAGAGGCATTATTTGTTGCATGATTTATATGTTCTTTCTTATGTATAGAACCTAATCTAGAAACGAAAGCATGACTTTCTCAGTATTACGTTCCTAGATTAGGTTAAAATAAATAAATTAATAAAATAAATGTAAATAACAATTTATTTATTGAACTCATGATCGATCCCATAGTAAACATATGGTATAATAATACCAGACAAGATGCTGGGCATATACCAAATTTTTGCAGGCTCTATGTGATGACATCGGTAGTTCAAAAAACCATTTAAAATAAATTTCACACATTACCATATACAAAAAAGAATTTAGTTTAAAAAAAACTTTTTTATATTAATGTATTTTTTTTTACTTTTTATGAAATAAATGACAAAAAATTTCAAGCATTTTAGAAAGTAAAATAAACTGAAAAACACAATATTTTATATTGTATATTGTAAAAGGTGGCGGGGATTAAGGGAAGTCCTTGCTAGAATTACTTAATGTGAGTGCCTGTCGTTAAGGCTGAACAACACGTATAGCTATGATGTGCCAATGAAAGTCCCATTGGTATCCCAAGGGATTTCTTGTATATCAATTGAAGCTAAACGTTGGAGATCGTTTCCTCCTTGGCGGGTATAATTTTCCTGATAATATTATCTACCTATATAAAATTCACTGCAAAAGCATTGCCAAAAGAAATATTTTTAGTACACCTCTTTTTGACACAGTCAAGGCAACGCTAGAAATTGTAAAATTTGCTTTATTAAATCTAACCTATTTAAATAAGAATTATCTGAAGGAAAGAAAATTGAGATTTAGAATGAAATATGTATATGGCTGCATGCTGTATTATTGTATTCATTATACAATATTTTAGATAAATATTTGAAACACACAAAAAAAAATATCACATGTACATAATTTATACATTAAAATTTATTATTTATTTCAAAAATTATAATTTAACAAGAAGAATAGGCTCTTAACGTTATTTATTTGCAAATTAAAAAAATTCTCAGTTTTTGCAAGTTTGTGTAATTTTTGACAAATTACGATCCCAAGAATAATTCTTTGAACTTTTATATAAAGAATATACATATTCTATCCGTATTCCAAAAAGTGTTAACAACTCAACTTCTTTTAATAGATATATGTACCTATTTATGTAGTATTTTTTCCAATTTGTTTGCGGTTTTCTAAGTAATCCGTAGCCCAGACGAGTTTTAACAAAATTATTTGTGCAAATAATGGAAACCAATTAGAAGCTTTCAAGGAAACACCGACAAACGATATAAATAATGGTTTGAATTTTTTTTTTTTATATATTTAATATATAATCACGCATGCATCGATGGGCCACGCTTTTAAGGAAACAAAATTTGAACCAAGGGAATAACGAAGACGAAGAGTCTGATAATGCAGAAATATATGCAGGCAGTTTGTAGTACCGACTAAAATTATCTGAGATGGTTGTGTTAATTTTTGAGCCGCTGGTTTACTGATTTATAAATAAAATCAGACAATGCGTATTAGCAATAATCCCACTGCTACCGCTCCATAGTTCATATGCATATGCAATTATTGCTGCATAAATAAAGCTAAGCTCTAAAATTTGTTGTATTTTTTTAAAATTTATTGTCGATAATCATAAAAGTACTTAAATTCAATTATTAACCGATATCGACAATTTCGAAGCGTTTAACTCTTGCTTCCGCTCCTCCTTCTTTTTTTTGTCCAAATTTTAGTTGTTTGCAAAAATAATTAACACATTATCACTAATAAAAATTTATTATTTCCTAATCATTTCATACAAGTTTTTTTTTTTAAACATTTAATTTAGTTAGAAAAAACTTTAAGTGGCTGTCATAAAATTTGGATTTTTATTCATATGACATTTTTAATAAAAACAGTCTTACTCCGTTTTTATGTCCTGACAGAATTAGGATCTATTGAAGTGAATTTTAAGTACAACACTCACCATTTTCTGTATTATCATTTTTATTCTGTTAATGTTAATTAATGTTTTTTAAAAATTTATTTAATGCACTTTTTAAATTTGTATTAAATTATAAAAATAAATTTTTGAAAAATAATATATTAATATTATTTTAATTATTATCAATATTGTATATATTTCACTTGTAAATTAAACTTAAATCAAAAAAGCATTTTTAAAATTATTTAAAGTTATTAACTTAAAATATTTGTATTAAAAACTCAATTAAAAACTGTTTAATTTTTTATTTTACTAATTGGTATTTCGGTTCCAGTTTTTTGCAACCACGTTTCGAATATTTTTTTTGGAACTTTACCGTTTTAACCGCAGACAGCAGAAGTCAAACTTAAAATGAGTCTCCGCTAATGGGGAAGCTTCTATTTATTAACACATTTGGTACTTAGGCTGCGGCCAACGTTAAGATCTCGGTAGGCAGTAGTTGAATGCGTACGTGCGCTTGGGAGAGGTCTGTACTCGGCACGTTTTATCCATGTAACGAATATGATTTTTGTATAGTATCGTCGCTATAGCTAACTAATAATAAAAGCTATAAAAGTGTCCTATGCTCTTGACTCATTTTGTTATTGGCTTATTTACTAAAATCACATGAACGCAATGCGCTATTTTCGTGAGCTTACTTGGTCAATTACGAGTAACTAAATTATTCCTGGAAGCATTTTAACAAAAATATTAAAAAAAAATATTAAAAAAACAAAATGCTAATCACTTCAAAATTAATGCAATTTTATTATATGATTCCTTAATTTATTTGCTTTGTTATTTTTATATTTATTCAAAATGTCTGTTAATGGCTGTTATATGTTCTAATCTGAGCTGGCTAAGATGAAACTTTAAAATAAAAGATAAATATCTTGTGTGCGTTTGATATTTGTATATTTTTTTTAATTGTTGCATAAAAAAAGCGATTAAGTATCTACATTTTTTATCCTGTTTCTAACCAGTTTACTTTACTAGAATGCGACGGTTTTAGTTAACTGTAGTATTTGTAATTAATATTTAAAATATAGTTTATTTCGAATTTACAAAAACTGTATCATTATTGAATACAGCAGTGCTCGGGTATCACTATTTTTTTTTATACTATTTTTAACCAGTTTACTTTACTAGAATGCAACGCTTCTGGTTAACTGTAGTATTTTTTTATTAATATTTAAAATATCTTTTATTTGGAACTTCTGAAAATTATTTCATAATCGAATACAGCAGTGGTCGGGTATCACTATGTTTTTATTCTACTTCTAACCAGTTTACTTGACTAGAATGCAACAATTTTTAAATATCTTGTATCTGGTATTTGTACAAATTTTTTTAAATATTGCATAAAAAAATGATTGATTATCTACATTTCTTATTCTATTTCTAACAAGTTTATTTTACTACTTCAGTTCACTTTAGTATTTTTATTCTTTATTTATTATTTAAGTTTGTTTGACTGATATGCAACGACTTTATTTAATCTTAATATTTTTATTACATATATTTTATATAATAGTCGGAACCGCATTTTATATCCTAGCGTAACAATCTAAACATCTACTTTCTTTAAAAAATTCTTCCTTTTTTCACCCTTTTTTGATTTCTGCTCTTTTATTTCCATTAGTTAAGAAACTAAAATTGAACTACTCATCCACCTAGAACATTTCTTTAAAAAAGTCCCATATTTATGTTAAGTGTATAGAGTCAGTGCTGAAAAGTATTACAATAAGGGTATTCACTCTCTTTTGGATTGTGTGAGCTTGCAATGGACAACAACAAAATACATGCACAAACTTTCCTGCAATTCCTATGTTTTGGCATCTGTTGCTTTTCAAGTGGAGAAGCAACCACTGCAAAAACAGCTGTTTCATTTCGATGTGGCAATTGTGCAACAGAGGTGATCTTGCACTCCGACAATTTTAGTATAGCATTCTTGTATTTCGTACACCTTGCAATGACTTTGCACACAAGACAAAGTAAATACCCCTATTATATTAGTATTAAAGGTATAACATATATACGTTACAACGTTTACCCATCATTAGTAACCTTATTAAAATAAGGTTACATATGTATATACATATTATTATTATTATGTATATACATAATATATATGTTATATATATATACATAATATATATGTTATATATATATATATACTGCAAAAACAGCAGTATATATGTAAACTTATTTTAATAAGGTTACTAATGATGGGTAAACGTTGTAACGTATATATGTTATACCTATAATACTAATATAATAGGGGTATTTACTTTGTCTTGTGTGCAAAGCCATTGCAAGGTGTACGAAATACAAGAATGCTATACTAAAATTGTCGGAGTGCAAGATCACCTCTGTTGCACAATTGCAACATCGAAATGAAACAGCTGTTTTTGCAGTGTATATATATGTCCTCTCTCTATGTGTCTATGTTCTTTACAAAATTGTGTGCGGTAGATATTAATATTATCTTTAACCATACGCTCAAAAAGAACAATGGTAATTAAATATTAATCGAAAACTCCTAACATTCCAAAACAAGAGAAAGAAGTTTTCAATTTTATTGTGACCACTATCGTAACATTTTCTACAGCTTCCAATTTCATTATAACGTGCTTTAGTATAAATGCTGGTAAATCATAAATTCAGTTATTATTAGCCGAAATATGGATCTCGTATTGTGACTACGCCGAAAGTTATAACACTAACCTTATTTTAATAAGGTTACTAATGATGGGTAAACGTTATTACGTATTATACATAATATATATGTTATATATTATATATATATGTTATATATATATATATATATATATATATATATATATATATATGTTATATATATAATATATATGTTATATATATATAACATATATAATATTCTCTTCTCTATTCTCTTCGATAAAGAAAAATGAATTAAAGATTTAAATAACTTTAAGTATATACTTGTTAAAGTAAGCGCTTTGGTGGTGTACATAATAACATTATTTATCTACTTAAAAAATATATGAAATAGTGCCGGTTTAAAGAAATCAAGAATTCAAATTAATACAAGATAAAGTCATATATTGTATACTGGCCTGTAGGAAATGGTTTTCAACGTCCATTACAAACAATTTAACCCTCAGAAAATTTGTTTAGTGGTGCTTTTTGGTACTTTTACATGGTATAAGGTGTTCATTCCCAAGTTAAAATGCACAAGTTATGAGGCGGTTTATAAAGATCTTCACAATCATAATATTTAGAGTTTTTGGTTTTCTGGTTTTTTTGATAAAGAAGTAATAAGTAAATTGACAATTAGCTTAAGAATCTTTGGTACTACAATCCGTGCAACGAATTTATATATTTACCCAAACTATAGCTTTGAGTTGATCAACAAATAAATGTTGAATTAATGTGAGTAAGCTGAATCATCATTTCTTCAAAAAGATAGACTTTCTAGAACATAACACAAGTATGGTATTCTTTTATTGTGAACTGACCTTTGGTATTACCCGTATGTACAGTGTTTCGAAACACAGTTAATTTATTACATTGAGGTATGCCAAAATTTTAATAATAGTCAGTTTTAGTTTTCGGTTTTCTTCCAATAACATCAGTTTTGATAATACAAACATGAAGATAGTGTTTTACTTCTAATTTAAAGTTATAATTCTTCGCAGTTCCTTTATATAAGTACTATTAAACTATATTGTAACTTTAAATTGAGTCAATTGGTTAATAATTTATTTAAGTGTTATTATAAATGTAGACATTTTTATTAAAAATTGTGAGAAAATGTTATTCAAAATGTTCCAGAAAAGTACTGTTAATAATCTTAGTATATTGTTATATAATATTGTTATATAATCTATTCGTTTAGACAAATCTGTTTATGTGAAAACCTTTTATATGTTATTTATATTTTTATTTAAATATTTAACAATATCTAACTTAAACAAATATTATAGACGGGATTTATAAATTACACCACAAGTCATATAAACATACGATTTTAATTTGAAAAGCTTAATTAATTCCAAATAGAGTATTGAGGGTACATATTGGAATTTTGGCATAACTATGTCTAACTGCTTTATTTCTTTTTATACGTGAAATCAGTTATTCCAATTTTAACGGAATTCCTAGTCCAAAAGCTAAGACAAACGTAGAAACTTACTTGAGTAAGTTATTTTAAATAAATAATTATTTACTTAATACTATTAAATTTAGAAAATTAATTTATTAACAGTAGTCCTAAGACTACTGATTATTAACAATTTGGTTAACAATTTCGTTACTAAAAATATCCATAAAAATCCATAAAAAAATTTTTTTTAAATAATTCTCTTTATGAAATATAATAAGTTTCTATTAAATATAACACTTTCGTCTGAAAAATTTGTCGTTAAATTACAACTTCTATTCACAAAATATTGGTCTCGCCCGTGTGACTCGTGGAGTAACATTAGCATAACTTTCTCATTATTAGGTTCCTAAATTAGGTTCTATACATAAGAGAGAATATATAAATAATGCAATATGAATAATCCCTCTACAAACAGAATAGCATTGAAATTTAGCAATTAAAAATAAAAATATAATTAATTAATTCAATTATTCTACAGCTGGTTTATGATTTCGTTCTAATATAAACACAGCAAGTGAATTTGTTAATACTAAAAAAAACTTAACAAAAATTAACCAGAAAAATGTGCAAACATAAAAGTCAAGTACGGCTTTGGGTCAGTTGGTTATGGGGTACTGACTCTGAGCTTCCAATTTGGCAGGACACGAGTTCGATTCCTGGTACTCGCAGTCTCAAAAAATTATTTACGAATAATTAAATACAAGAATTAGTTCCAAGACCACTGATTATGGGTATTTGGCAATACTCGTAACAGCTGTGTATGGGTAGCCACAAATTCAATTAATTAAAATAATATAAAATGAATTTTTGTTGTTGTAGTTTCACTATTGTTCGAAAAACCTCTTTATAAAATAAATATATAATTAATTAAGTTTACAAGTACATTACTTCAGATACACACATTAACTTCTTAAAGAAAAAATCGCTAATTATTACACTAAGTCATAGTTGTACTTCATATTATTCCATAAAAATAATTAACACTGAATTTTTTATTCATATAATTAGTCTATATTTACATTTATATAAGTAAATAATAAAGTATTTTTTATTTAGCTAATAAAGTATTTATCGATAAATAAAATTCATTGACATTATGACTCCTACTTCCAACCTCATCTGGAATCTTGATATGTACTTTATATATGTATACTTAGAAATTTTTTATTTTTTTAAAATTGACATATTACATACTAATGCTTGTGTTAGAACTGAAAGTTAGACCGCGTGCGAGTATCTTTTTGATTGAATACATTAAGATCTTAATTACTTTCGATTGTTAAGTAAACTGTTAGTGCATTTACTTAAAGCAAACAAAAATAATTGCTGCCACTGAAAACGAAAATCTTAAGTTATAAATTATAAAATCTCATCGACTTTGTTTGCGATTTTCCTACCAGAGGTGCTATTTTGTGCAGTAAATGATAAATATTGACATTAGACTAACTTATAGGTGTGTTAAACGAAGTGTGGCATGCGAAGTTGTTGCAAATTAGTTTCGAAAACAACTTACAAAACAAAATATCACTTTGAAAAATTATACAAACTAGGAAGAGGTAATATTTTGAGTTAATTGTGTAACTTGAGTCTCAATTCAAATTATTAATTAAAAAAAAAGCGTTAACTGAATGAATATTTGCCTAAAAATGCGGTTACTAATTTTTATTTAATTTATTTTAATTTTTAAAACCCGAAAGTATATAATTAAAGTAAGACTGCCCAGTTTTTTTATTAACTAATTTTAATCCCAAATGTATGCTACATTTTTCTGTTTTATGGAACGAATAAAAAAAGATCGTTTCCAAAATATTTATTTTAATTAGAGAACGTACATCCTGTGTTTTTAGGCCATGTGCGAGTAAATTGATGATAAATTGACAGAAATAGTAAATTATGTCGGTATGGCAGCGAATGTTGGTAATTACCAGAATATCGAGTAGGAGAAATTAGATAAAAATTAGATAAATTAGGTGTTACTATTGTGAAAATTTTATAAGATATTTAATAACTAAATAAATAAATTTGAAAACTTTTAACCAAAAATAATAAATAAGTGCAATAAATAAATAAATAAATATTTACATAAGTGCAGTACAAACAACCCCTAGGAAATTTTAATTTAGTTTACCTCAATTAACTCGAACTCGCACACGGCCTTAATTGATAACCTCGAAAAAAGTTAAAACTATAGGTTATTGAATAAATTGAACATAGTCCTGTAGGATCTTAGTATTAAAAAAAAAATAATATCAAGACTTCACATGATATCAATTGGTTTTGAATCCAACATTCTGTGTTTAGAGATCACATCAGTTGTGATCAGTGATACGATTTGGTTAGTTGGTTACTTACTTACATTTGATTTTTAATTATTCAAAAAGTTTGTTATATCGGATATTCATTAAATCGAGTGTTTACTGTAAATACAAAAAAATTTTCCAATTTGTAAATAATTATTTTTTGTTTTACCATAATTATACACTAACTTACAATTAGGTAGTTTGTAATCATTAAAACTTATATTCATGAATTGCAATACGAATTGATTAACCATTCCGCTTATACACAAGATCTGACTGCAAAAGGCTCTTACTTGCTAATAAGCAGTACTTTAATCAGTGGCTACTGTATGTTTCATGTTTGACACTCTCATGTGAAATCCAAAATGCTGTATTTCAAAGACCATGTACTGTTCAAACAATTTAATCTTAAACACCACATAGATGGCGCCAAATTATTCGCAAGTGCTAACAACCGTCTGCATTGAAGCAGTAGATTTTTTAAGATCTATCAGGCAACTGTCTAAAGTTTGCAAGAATGAAAGATATCTTTAACGTCTATCAAGAAATCTTCTGGTCTAATTGAAGTCACAATATTGTCATGTGATAAACAGTTACTGTATATAAAAATTCTCAATTTCTGCCTACTAGAGCGCTATTTCTCATTATATTGTTTATTCATCTGTTTTTATATTCCATTCACACAGTCTTAAAACTACTCCCAACATTATAAGACTACGCCCTGTTAACACTGTAAGACTACTATATCCCCAAAACTTATCAACATTTACCCATTTATGTTGTGTACTGTTGTTGTAACGACCGAAAGTATATTGACACAGTTCCTGCTGAAAAAACAAGCGGTACTTGGTTTTCTTATCAAGATTCCTCAATTCTAACTCGGGATTAGTTCCAACATCCTCAAAACTTCTCCATTCACACTTATGTTATTTATAGTGTGTACTATCTCTTTATATCGTTGTCCTGTTGGCAAAACCCTAGTTGGGATTGATAAATGGCAGTAGGTCGTTTGCGTTGCCAAGTGGCTTCGGTACATCAGCTTTCAAAAGCTTTCAAAATTCAAAATGACCGAACAGTAATAATATATGTCGAGATAGCCAGTCACTTTCGTAGCACTAAAAAGTGTAAAAACTTTTCTCATATGTACTTCCTTCATACAAAACTTTTTTAATATCCCGCGTAATTTAATAAATAACAATATATAATTTCAATAGTATTACATATGAATTATATTAATAACCCATTTCAGTTTTTATTATTAATTTTAACTTGATGCAGCCCAAATAATACATAAAAATAAGACGTCTTTTCTTCACCGTATCTTATTGCTCACTACCATTAAATTTGTATGCTCAAATTTATATGAGATAATTATTTAAATTAACTTAATATTTCAAACTTGAGTAGTATATAATATATTAAACCAAACAAAATGGCAGCTTTACAAAAGCGGTCCAAGACGTACAAGCTGTAAATAAAGTAAAAAATTTTTTTAAAAAAAATTCTAAAATAGTGTAGAAAAATACATTTACCATTTTAATTGAGTTCTTGATTTTGGAAGTGAACTAAGAGGCTCCTTCATAACAAAAAGCCGCGAGCCTATAATACTTTCACGTAAATAAATCTGGTCATTTACATCACTCGTGTCAATTTTAAATCTTAAGATAAAAATAAATAAAATTTTTGATTCATCAATTTGACCTGGAAATTATATTTAGAAAGTATACAGTATATAAGTTCATATTCCACAACCCACTATCAAAACAGAAAGCTGTAAAAACCTTTATACATATATAAAGTACCTTTATATATGTACAGAGCAAGGTGTGTTTAACTTATAAGTAATCAATGTGACGCATTGACCACTGGCTACTTATCGGTACCAGAGAAATGTGAGAAATTTATGTTTGGCTTACATCCTGCGATCTACATTTGAGAGTAAATATATAATAGATTATTTATATACATATATTTATCATGGAAAACAAAATAAATTTAGTACTTAAGAGAGTTTAAACGCAAATGAATACCGGTGCATTAAAAAGGCTGCTCTACGAATCACAAGAACGTATTACACTGTCTCAGCGGAAGCAGTTTTTGTAATAACAGATGTAACACCAATTGATCTTCAAGCAACGGAGCGCCAAAGAGTATACAACAAGAAAATAACCGGCTACTATACTCAGAACCATAGGAAATATGGAACAATAGCACTCAAGGATGATGGACAGCTAGACTGATACCAAATATAATCACTTGGCTCAAACGGAAATCGGGAGACACAAATTACTATCTCTCTCAGATGCTGACCGGACATGCATACTTTTATAAATACCTGTACCGCATGAGAAAGGCGGATCTACTCGACTGCATTTATTTCGAAGGAGATTGTGATGACGCAGAGCACATCACTTTAAGTGTAATATATGGCTCACATTTAGAGAAGAGATAACAGCCCAGATGGACCAATAAATCCCGAAAATATAGTGGAAAAGTTGAGAGTCAACTGAAATGGCTGGCGAACGATAGAGTCATATGTGTTTCAAGTTCTCAAAACGAAGAATTTAGAGAATCAGAAACTAGACTAATAAATAGTACAGACACCAAGAAAATGCGGGGAAAAAGTGGAGGACTGGTTGCAGATTGAAAATCACAAGAGCATTGCTTGAAATGCCATCATAAAAGAGACCCTCCTCGATGTAATACAAACCAGTTCCGAGGGGGAATAAGTCTCGCCAAAGAGATTGAAGTAAGGTTCTGAAATGCTACGATTCGTTTCATATTTACTGGGTCAATGAATAAACTTGGATCTACCAAATTGTTGTGCTATCAACGCATACTCAAAATCATTTCAACTAATCATATCACAAATTTGATAAAACTTGTACACTATAAAAAGATTTAGGCATTGGAGATAGTGAAAAGATGAAAACTAGAAAACTTTGGGCATATTTTAAGGTACCGAAAAAAGTATGTTCTACTTAAATTTGATCATTAAAAAGAGAATTGGGTGAAGGATAGATATGACTCTACGACAGTGATTCATTAATAGTAGGAGACTAGTCTTTTGAGAAGTTGTAAAAAAATTAAAAAGTTACAATAATGTAGGTTAAAATCGATCCCTGGGACTTAGAAAAAGACGATTAATATTTCTACAATAACTTAAAGCTTGTAAAACTATTTCAGTTTTAAAAAATTTCAGACATTATTAAGGTTTTTGATACAGATATATACATTTTTTAAATTATTATTATTTTTATGATCAGTGGAAACAATTTTGAAATGAGATGCAAAGACAACTAATGCACCAAGTAAATACTATACTTAACTATAACTCTATATAATAATATACAATTATGTAATATATAACTATATAGAACTTTAATATATTTCATTTTTACTTACATTTTTTTATCTCTTGGAGACAAGTCTCTATTGATATTGTAAAAATTGGTAGCTTTAAAATCCCATTGACGCAATGTAAAGAACTGCAAAACCTCCAAACCTATACTAATTTTTGTCTGTACACGTACCATGCTTAAAATAAAAGAAAAAAATATGTCATTATAAATGTTAAATATATATATATATAAGAAATATATATATAAGAATTATGATAATATTTGTGTATGCAAATAGGTATATGCTCATATAATACTTACAAACGTCTTTGTCTAAATATAAACATTAGAAAATCTATTAAATAAGCCGGTAACCACATAAAGAGCATTAAACATATGTTATGATAAACTCTATTCATTGTCATAGCACCATCAGGATACCATAAGCCAGCTTCAAAAGGATATCTACAAATATAAGATATCATAATAAATCATAACAGAGTAATTAAACATAAAAGATAGCTGTTAAGATTGGTTGTTTATTATTAATCCCTATATATATATATATATATATATATATATATATATATATATATTTCTAATGGTATTAAATGTAATCATTATTAATAAAATGATTTTACAGTTGCATAATTCTATAACGATATTTGTATCGACTTGTGAATATAACAGCAATGTATAGAAATTGGAATTCTCAAGTATTTTAAAATTTAAAAATACAAATTAAAATTCTCAATCACTTTACAAATATAATTTAATATAAAAGCATTTAGTCTGTATACAGATTATTATATTTTGAAATTATTTTAATACAACTTGTAGCTAGAACAAGATCTTCCGTGTCGTTCATTTTCATATACTGTATGTCAAGTATAAGCTTACCCATTCAAAAAAAAAAAACTTGAAATTTATTTGGCAGTACGGGTATCGAGAAAAAACTTGAAAATAATGAGATTATTCTTTAATTAGAATATGGTTTATGGTTTACTTTACTAGTAAACCGACAATAATTTAAGAACTACTTAAGTTGTGTATTTAAGACGGATATTGCTTATTCGTGAGACTTTTAATAACCGATTGACAAGTTGTTGCCTCACTTATTGGATTAAGGTACTACATTAATGTATTACATCATAATTGAATTATTTAAAACTTGATTACTCTTACTTACTCCATAAATATTCGTCTGCCTTCATTTAAAATCCAATTCCATGTACGTTTTTTTTCAGGACTAATCAATAAATTGTATACTGGTATGTTTTCAGGTCTAAGAGTAATAAAATCAATTTAATTATATAATTTGTGTGCTTATAAATATCCATTAAAATTACTTTTTTTCCATATTACAGTATGTATATGGCAACAGAATTACTCCATTAATTGCTATGTCCACGGGTACTATTTCTGAAGTTAAATCACCATTAACAAGCATTGAACGAATTACGCCTTTACCAGCTCCTACTAGCACTCCAGTTGGTCCATTTAGGTTATCAACCCAACCTGGTAAAGGTTCTGCAACTGAGGGTGTTACTGTGGAAATAGATAAATAAACACTAATTAAATATTTTTTAAATAAATAATTTTTAGTAACAAAATAATATTTTGACCAAATTTAATATTTAAATCTGAAGATAGTAATTTCCGAAAACTACAAATAATATATCACTTTTCATTTTTTTAATAACGCTGCAAAATATAAATCGATCAGGCTATATAATCTATGTACAAATTGTACTAAATATTTTCAATTTATAATTAAAATGCAGTATTTTAATAATATCCTTTTATTTTGCTTATTTGAACAATAAATTATTATTAATTATTAACAAGACGAAATACTATAATATATTTTATGTTTTTTAACCTGATATATTTATACAGTAATAGATATATGAATAAATTGACTTTCATTAACCTATTAACCTTGTGTAATTTATCAAAAACTACGGTTTGCATTCTTTTAAATATTTTTTTGATGATACAAATATAATATATATAGCAGTAACAATATTTCCTCACACCTAAAACTAAACATACATAACTTAATCATTTTTCTTTTATAAAGATTGTCATATAAGCTATATTATTATTATATAGCTGGCCATCCTTCAAACAATTTGATTATATTTCTAACATTTCCGGAATAGGAATTTTATTATTACTATAGTAGGTCCTTTCTTATATAGTAATTGACCATCTTTCAAGCAGCTTGACCATATTTCTGGTATTTCTGGTTTAAGAACTTTATTTCTAATATTTCTCACATAACAAATCAATATTACCTTAATAGAAAAAAAATAATTTTTAAAAATCTTAAATAATTAAATATTCTGCTGAGTATATATGTATATATATATTACATATATGAATAATTTCATTAATAAATTTATTAACCTATTTGTTGGATTACAGGTGGTTATATTCAATTAAGCAATTATATTGCTAGTATCTCCAGAAAAGAGTAACCAACTCAATATTCTTGAAATTTCATTGGAATAATAGATACTACAGTTAATGAGATTATACTGCTATTTTTGATGTTGTTTGTTCATTTTCATCACTTCCGGTAGTAGCTATTATTTGAAGCTACTATTATCTGAACATCAACTCTTTCGATAACATAGTCATGATTTGCATAATAAAATTCAAATCCGCAAAGATGCTTGGTTCGAGCAATCGGGTGTACAACCCGAACTCAGTGGTATGTGATAAGCAAATATCTCCATAACTATAATTGAACTTCCAACTTTTACAGTAACTGTGATCATTCATTTAAGAATTTTTCTATTAAACTTTTGATGTTATGAAATGTTAATAGATCACATTACTAATTTTGTTGCTATTCCAAGTTCATTTTTATTTTTATATATCTGTGGCTTAAGCAACTATTGCTTTTATATATCATATAAGATATAACTTTTTAGCACCACTTTTTAAGTTCGGCAAATGCGAATTCATTTAGAAATTGAAGTCTCGAATGAAATATGTATAACCCAAATATTGGAGTTAGTATTACCTTTAAGCTTTTTTAAATAATTTTCTTTGCTTATTATCTATATTATCTGTTGTCTAAATGGAATTTATTATATTCCAAATATATTATATTTATATTCGAAATTAAAATATATTACACTTTAGTTTGGAAGTCCTAAAGTATATTTTACATAAAGTATACTTAGAGGCATTTCTAGTCTTTAAAACATTTGCCTCTTTAAGAAATAAAATATATAATGATTAAAATGTGAACTTTTTTAATATAGGGTAAATAAGTTCAACTTAGCAGAAAGATGAAATAATCATGAACATTATAAAAGATAAATTCTCTGCTATAAACACAGGGACCTCAATAAAAATACTAAAACCAGTCTGAAGTCTTTGACTTTCGTTTTAATAGAGAAATAATATTTTTTTCTGCTATTGAGATTTAAAATAATAAAATATTTATAATAAAAAGTTTAAAAAAAAATGATTTTATATTTTCAATTAATTATTTATATTTTGTAAAAAATAATATACAAAAATATTACAAGAATAATAAAAACATAATCCCAACAATATAAAAAATGACTCGACGATATGAGAAGTTCAGTACATCAGCGTCTAAACATGGCAGTACACCGTCACTTAAATCTACAGTTTCATAAGTTGAAATAGCTTAAGGAAAAGAATATTAACTTTGGTATGCAGCTTAATTAATGCTACTTAGAACATAGCTAAAACACCAGTCCATTTCATAAGACAGTAGAAGAAGTAACCCACAATGAGGGTTTTGCAAACTCTATCAACAACCCACATACTAAAACGAAAAATTTTTTATAAATTAGAGTTAAATTAGAATAGAACTTAAATTAGAATATAGGACTATTATTACATCTTAGTGTGAAGTCTGGCTTTTGGTAAATCTTCCATTTTCTCTTTCAATATAAATTGACGTCCACCCTTAATACAACTAATTAAATATTCCATTTCAGTATGTGGTGGGTCCATGTCCATGTTGAAGCTATTAAGTTTTTAAATATTTAGAAAACTAGTTCCAAGAAATAATAATTCAAATAAAATAATACATTTCTTTATCCTTTTGAGTCAAGTTTTTCCATAGCCCGGCATATTTTTCTGATCTAAATGTCCATGCATTTAGTGTGAAAAACTGTAAAACTTCCAATCCCGTAGAAATTTTCTGTTGTACACGACACATGCTATAAGATCGAAATTATAAATATAGTTTTTAATAATTAATTCTTTTCTTTTATTTTTAAATCTTACAATCTTTTCTGTCCGAATATTAGCATAAGAAAATCTAAAAGATACGCTGGCAGCCAGTGGAACATGGCAACATTGAATGCATGGTAAAATTTATTTGTTGTTATACAAGGATCGGGATACCAAAGACCTAAATTTAACGGATACTCATGGCGTATAGTCTTAGCCATCTCTATAATGGTACCAATGGGCATTTTACGATGGTCAGCGTTTGTGATGTTGTAAACTGGCACTTCGATGGGTCTGAAAATCATGTTTGTTTAATTACATACATTTAGTTTGGAATATATATTTACCTTTTGGCTTGTTTGTTGAATTCATAAGGTATCACTATAAGACCGTTTATGGCATAATCCACAGGTATAACTTCCGATTTATTCTTCTCGTCAACAAGTACCGAACGTATAACTCCCTTTCCGCAACCAATCATAAGACCAGTGGGTCCATTTAGATTATCCACCCAACCGGGCAAAGGTTCGAATGCGGCGGGAGATACTATTCGTTATTGTGTTTGTGTAGTTGTATGATAGTATTGTGGGCGGGGGATTTGAATATAGTGTTGATGTTGTTGTTGTTTAGTGTTGTGTGTGTGTATTTGAAAAGAAAATTTTGACATAATTTTTAATTAATTGTATTGTACAAATTTGTGTATGTGTATGTATTGTATATTTGTTTGATGATTTGTAATTATATTTGTGTTAGAGAACATTAATGTATTTTTTTGAAAAATGTTAATATTGTTGTGTTAATTATTTTAGCTTTGTGTAAGTGTAAGCATAAGTAAGGGACTGTTAAAACGAATTAAACCGCACATAGTATTAATTACAACACAGTAAATTGTAAACTTCACAGGTATTAACTTTACACACAACATATACGTTCCATAAATATTTATTCTTTATTTATATTTTATTATAGAAAACTAGCAAAAAAGCGAATAAATTTTTTGTTGAAGCACCTTTAAAGTAGAAATATATATGTATGCTATATATAATGTGAATAATGTGTATTATGCACATAAAAATTAATATAAATATTATGAAAAACATCTTAAATTCTAGCTGAAAAATTCATGTATGCAACAGTGGTGCTATTGCGTTATAGGTCCAGTAGCAGACTAATCCGAAAAACAAAAATTTGCAGCATCGATCCAGCAAATACATTCTATAAACACATTTTTATATGTATATATTCAGAACTTTCTAACCTTAAGCTTACAATTTTAATTGTCTACGTGCTCGTGGCAAAGACTCTGGTGATTCCTTTAGCAAATATTGTCGTCCACCTTGCACACACGACACCATATACATTTCTATATCTTCCGTTGGGTCCATATTCATATTAAAACTATATGTGGACAAAATTATAGTGCCTTAATAACTTTTTTATTAAGGTTTTACCTACATTTTCTGATCAGCTTCCGACAGTATGTTCCAGAGTGAAGCATATCCAGTGGACTTGAAGTCCCAAGCACGCATTGTGAAAAATTGTAGAACCTCTAATCCGATTTGTACACGATTCTGTACGCGTATCATGCTAATGATAGTCAAATAGACATTATATACATACTTACTAAAAGTTCCATTTTTAAAAATGATATAACATAATAGACCTTAGCTGAGGTTATGAATAACTTACAAACGTTTTTGTCCTAATATAAAAAGTATAAAATCTATAAAGTAAGCCGGCATCCAGTGAAAAAGTAATACATTTATTTGATGGTGAAAACGGTTAGTAGTTATGCAGCCGTCTGGATACCATAGTCCAGCCTCAACCGGATACTGATAGCCAATTTTTTTACTCAATTCAATTACCTCGCCCCACGGAATTTTGCGATGATCAGCGCATGTAATGTTATAGACCGGTATGTCGTTTGGTCTAGAAATGTGAATCTTCTTCAAAATGTTTTATATAAGGTTTCGTTTAAAAATACCGATCCTCAATGCTGAATTTGTACGGTATGGTAACAAGACCATTAATAGCATAATCCACTGGTATAACTTCAGATTTTTGACGCGTGTCGATTAACATTGAACGTATAACGCCTTTACCAGCCCCAACCATAAGTCCAGTGGGTCCATTTAAATTGTCCACCCAGCCAGGTATCGGTTCATATGCTGAAGGTGATACTACATACGAGTATCATTAGCGTAAAGCAGTTGACATTTATTAGTATACATGGTAGATGGGTGGCATATGGCACATGTGGGCCATAACATCGAACACATTTATATACAATAGGTTTAACCCACGCAACGCGTGTTTTTGTTGTTTAACATACCGAATTGCGGCTCCTTAGTAAAATTTTTACAGCTCTGCGGAAGCATATATGTTTGTGTCAAGCATTCAGAGAAAAATACCGTTGCTGGAATTTTTAAAATTTTCTCTTGCAAAAGCAGTTACTGGTAATGACTTCATCACACACGTATTGAGCGTTTCAGTTGTTGTAAGAATTGCAAAATAGTAGAGAGAAGCAAGAGTGTTGGGTGTATTTTAAGCATTGATATAGTTAGGCGTGTATATAAGGTACTGAGGATATTTGCTTTATATACATTTTGTGCTTATATATAAAAAATAAGTTAATGCAGCTGAAATCATAATATTCAAACTGAAATCTAATAAAACACTATTTGAAAATTTTATCTAATCTTTAAAAACTACACTACTATTTTTAATTGTAAACTAATTTAAAAAGAACTAAATTTAAAATTGAACTCAATAGAAGAAAATAGAAATTGTAAAATCACAACTTTGATGTTAATAACTATAGTAATGTCATTACGAATTATACACTGAGTCACATATCTTCTGATATTGATCCAAAACAAAAAAAAAAAAAACTAAATAAACACATGTTTTGAAATATTTATATCAGTTAACCGAAACGAAAGTTGTGTTCGTTTCGCGATTGCAGGGTCTAAAGCTATCGAATCAGATATTATCATATCAGAAGGTATTAAGTATAGCTATGTCCTTCTTCGACATTTTAGAAAATATTTATGTTGAACATTAAAAATATTTTGAATATATTATATTTATTCAATAAAAAGTTGCTCAAAATGTCTGTACAATAAATAATGCAAAAATTTTTTCTTCAGAATATATGAAATAGTATGTTGAACTTCCTATTAGGTTCATTACATGGCATTGACATTATTATGGTTTCTCTAGTATATTTTTCATAGACAACATGAGAAAATAAAACAATTTCAATAACCACAAATAACACTTCAGTTTTATCAGTCAGAAAATAAGAAAATTCGGTCAAACTGATCTACAAAGTAGTGCGTTCGACGAGTATTTCTAAACGGATCGTAAATCTGGGCGTATGATATTCTATTCATCGACTCTGGTAAATAAATTGGAGTATGAGTTCGGATATCAAGGGGGCACAATAAATCTCTAAATCCAAAATCCTACAACTTAGAAATTGTAATGTTTGTAAGCTTTTAAACTTATATATTAAAAAGAGTATCTACTTTAATAGATACTCTAGTATATAAGGTTTCGTGGAAACTCTAGAAACTATAATGCGTATGTAATGTATAGCTGTCTTTCCACTTTTTTAGGGAAATCTGGTCAGTTATGGCAATAACAAATTCAGGATAACGATTTTACAGCTGTACATAGCACATTTCCGGGCCCCCTAGAACAGAGAACTCAGAGTCAATCACCTTTTCGAACATAGCATTGATTGAAATAACAAATTTAACATGTCTAACGTTAAAAAACTTACACATATTAACAATTCTGCTTTTTTTATCCGCAATATTTGAAGTACAGTTTGAATAGAAAAAACTCAAAGCACTTTAAAATCTACTATGTTAAGACGATTAAGACGATATGGTCTAGTATTGAGTGTATAGCATAGTAAGTAACCAATATTTAAGTCACTATATTTGAATTGCTTGTTAGTTAATTAAAAAAATTGCGATTTTATAAGACATTGTGATTATATTAATTATATTATATTGTACAAAAATATATATTTTGTAAATAAAAATTAATTATCTTGAGTGTTATTTATTTGTGTTCACTTTTATAACAATTGGAATCGATTTCAGATATTTGAGCACTTTCTTTGCTGGTAAAGTATCTTGAAATAATTCACATATGTTTTTAATGAAAGCACTGAAGAATTAATTAGCATACCATAGTTTGTCTTTGCATATTTTAATAAAGAGATAAAACCATCATTTTATTTGATTGTTCATTGTTTATTTTAAGCTTTTTTTGGTGCAAGCATTGCTGATCAAATAATGATCATCATTTGTGGATAATTGACACTTAATTCACACTTAAAAAGTAATCAAAAAATATTTAAGCATAAAAACTTAAATTTAATAATTTTTATTTACATTTACAAAAGAAGCAATCAGAAGGTTATTAGATAACTTTAAAGTATAGGAGATGCATAAATTATAGATCATTAGAAGCTCAGTTATATTAATTGAAAATGATTTAATACAAGTAATTTGATATAGTAATGTTTTCAATGTACGTATATTATATTAAATTCAGCTTACAATTTATATGTACTACTATTACAAACAATAATATTGTACAAAATAATATGCAAAATAATTAAATGTCATAAAATAGTATTGTATAACAGTAATTAAATAATGCATAATTAAAAATAAATAAAAAATTTCATAACAAATAATAATAAAAATAATAAATAAATAATAATAAAAAAAATAATAATTAGAAATAATAATAAAACATAAACTAGGTTCAGCACACTTTGCTTACTTCGTAATTGGTATAAAATAAATTAGAATATACTAAATATAAAATAAACATAAAATGTTCTCTAGCTCAATATGCAAGGGAGGCATTTTCAATGTCTGAAATTATGGACCACGGGAATTTTTCTTTCACTATAATAAATTCTTGAGATATCATTAAAAATAATATAAAAACATATACTGAATTTGTGGATGAAAATTAATTGGTTTCATGATATTAACAATTATTCGTTAATTTAATATCACATTGCAATTTAGAATCTCTTAAAGATAAACTTTATCCATATAGATTTAAATCCAGAAAAGATTACAAAATCTTTTGATCTTATACTAATCTTCATTTTCTTATTGATGAACAGTTTGACAGACTACGAAAATATTTTACTAAAAATTAGTTCTTTTTATAATCCAAAACTCAACAGGCATAGACAGAAAGTTTATTCTCTGTCTATTGTTTGACTACATATAGAGTGATTTTAAATCGAATTTCGCAAATATTAACAAAAATTATTTTGGAATGTTTAATATTACGGATGAATCTACGACATTAAAATGCGGACATATTCTAGTATATATACATTTGAACAAAAATTTCTGCGGTATATGCCATGGGCGAATCTACAATATTATAATAATTTAATGCAAATATAAATACTTAAACTATCATTTTCATATTTAAACCCACAAATTATAAGACTAATTTTACCTCATTCTTGCTATGGTATCTAACACTATATACAATATAATTATGTTTGTAAAATTAGTCTGGAAGTACACAAAGATAAATTATCTTTTTTTGGCAATTAATAACATGAGGAAATCATTATATACATTTAAAATTATTATTGTGAAATTCAAAAATCCTATTTATAAAATAAATTTTATCTTACTTATCTTATAATACTTATCTCACTGTTATACTGTTTTCTCACAGTATCTGTTATAATACTTATCTTATCTCAATTATCTTATCTTACTTATCTTATCTTATTCATCTTATCTTATTTACGCTCTATAGTATTCATACAATAGTTTTTTAAAATGTAATATATAACATAAAAAATAAAATAGATAATTAAATTACTGTAAATTCTTATCTACGATTATTGTTGGCATTAATAATAGTATATACACTGTACAATATATATATGTTTATTTAATTAATTTATTTTTACTTGTATTAAATTATCGATTAAGCAGGAATTCTTTAATTAAATAATTGAGTAGCGATCATTTGCGAGAATCATAAGAATTTAGCATTATATCTGATTGACGTTTGTCACTACACTGCAAAAAGGTAATAAGTGATGTACTCATGTGTTAGTGTAAATTACATACCAAAATCAATTAATTATAATTATCATTTAAAGTTTTATAATTCCTATACAATTGTTTTATAAGTATCAATTTTAAAATGGGCGTAACCTCTAAGTAAGGTAATTACAACCCACAAATCGCTTATGAGGCATGCAACCTCAAATTACAGTTTTTTTTTCAAGAATATCTGCACGTGCTGTCTGTTACGATTTCATTTCCAGTTGTTGTTGTTGTTTTAGTCTTATTTTTTAATTAAAACAAATGTTTGTAAATTCAGTCATTGTGTAATGTAGATACAAAGTGCAGTTACAATATATCTGTGTATGTATGTTGCCACGCAATAAACTGGTTCGGTTTTTGAGTTTCCACAGTTGAACTTAAAGAGGCTCGTTGAGCAGTAAGACTACTTGTTTTAAGTGGCGCTTAATGGTGTCTAGTTTTCGCAGTAGCGAAAACTCTTTATTGGGTAGAATGCCAATAAAGAGTGAGTCTGTTTCGTGATATATGCAAACGAGATTGAAAGTGATAAAAATATAAAAAAAATAATAATATTAAACTAAAAAATGCGGAAATTTTTAAATATTAATAAACCAGTCCGATAAAACTATAGATATATAGAGAATTTTTAAACTGGAAGTTTTTTCAAGTGGAATCTGCTGTATCTCTGTAAATATTAGACCTATCATAAGATTTTTTTTTACGTTTTATATATTGAAATCATTCTTTGTAATTACATTATTAAGTTAACTATTACTACTTTGTAGATCTTGGACACTGCAATCAGTCCTTAACGTATCAAACAGTATTCCCTTTAAATAACGAAAAGACTTTTTTTTTTTTCAAATTTTCAAAAGTTTACTGTTGACAGTTATATAAAATCGTAATACGTTATATTAAATCTGTTTAATATATTTTATACGCTTCGCGTTGCTGAGGCCTTGGGGTTTTTCATGACCTAATCGTCAAGGCAAATTATTTTCATAACTCAACTTAAGTGCACAACTCATAAAATCTACATCTGCAATATAAACGAATAATAGTTATTAAAACGTTATAACTTCATATTTTCAGTTTTTTCACATAAGCCTTTATAATATATAAATACGATAACTTTTGTGAACGAACACATTAAACAGGGTCAAGATTCCAAAGTAGGGTATTCCAGGATACTACTAATATCCCAGAACAAAACTATGCTATCATATATAAAATGACTAGAAACTTTCAAGCCTCGCAAATAAAGATTATATTCTATCATATAAGACAATGAAATTTTGTTGAGATAGCAGCGAAAAGACAAGTTAAGTAACCCACCAACCAATTCAATAAAGGTCACATACCTCACATTACAAAACAGATGTAAAGTGTTTTCGTTAAATTGGTATTCTTATAACTAAAATAGGGATGTACTGGAATCAGTGTTATAAATTCATTAAGCATTCAGTATTCAAATTTTAAACCTTAAAAGTTTAATGAACTAATGAGATACTTATACATTTTCGTTTAAATTTTAAATATTTGTAATATTTGTAAACCGTTAAGATCTGTATAGCAGGGAATACGAAAGAAATTGCAATACAATCTTAGCCAATATATTAGTTACGATACGATTTAGTGAAAGGTGGAATGAGAAGAACAAAATAATAAGAATAAGGGATGAGCCTAGGGATTGCATTACAGTAAAGTTAGCCTAGGTCGTAATGATAACGTCAATTTAACAAAGTCAAAGATCAAAATGGTTCAAATTAATGTATGAATTGGGACATTCATTGAGAATTTATTATGTTACGTATTTAAGCGTTACACGGAACTGTGTAGTACATGTTTATACATTGACCTTAATTGGACTAGGACAGCCTTTGCTACATGAGAAATGCCTCTTTCATTGCTAGAGATAATACGCTAAGGCATAATAAGAGTTTTCTTGCCGTAGAATCGTGTTTTTAAAGAAAATATGTATTGATGTAGTGAAATGTTACCACTTATTTGTACTATACCTCCCTGATGTTGACTTCATCGTAATAACTCTCGATATATTAATGATATGAAGAGAAGGAGAGAAGGTTCTAGGTAGTATGGTACCATTTAGATGTTTTAATGTTTATAATAATTGCATTATATTTCGAACAATATTTAGTCAGTTGTAATTTGAAACTATACAAAATTAAGACCGAAATGATAAAATTTACTTTAAGTGAATATTTAAGTTAAACTGTTGTGTCTATTAAAAATTGTTATGTAAAAAGATACTGAACGATTAATCTAGTGATACAGATATTATTACTCTTTATAAAATTATGTGTAAAATTATTTATAAAACCAATTTAAACTAAATTTTTCTTACTCTATTAAAAATTGATTATATAAAAAATTTCAAAATTTCTGTTAATGATAATTAATTTTAAGATGTAATTGTTTATTAGTAAAACGATTATTACTAGTAAAAATTTTTTATGGAAAATTATGAAACAGTCGGTTTGTCCTCAGACTACGAATAATTTTGAGTTGTAAAACAATAATAAAATATTTTAAAATTAAGTATCCTATAAACCGTTTTATATCGTATATAAAAACGTTAATATCATAACTGGCTTTTTAGCAATTATACTGAATAATATTATATAAAAAGAAGTGCACTTTGCTGAACTAACATGTAATCGTCACGAATTTTACGCTTACAACAATGTCTTGTAGAGAATTTTAAGAGCTTGTGTTTGTTTATGGATTTAATAAAATTTGTCTTTTTGCAGTGAGTGAACAAACGTGTTTGGCAAATTCAGTTTTTCTTTTAACCTCTCAACCAATAAATAAATAAGGAAGGATTATGCAATTCTCCACTAAGCGATATATCAAAAAACAAAACCAAAACTTTGCTAATGACTCACCAATACTTGGACGGGCTATGATCACAGGCATTGTTTCATAGTGATCGCGTACATATAGTTCTGCCAGACGTTTTGAGTATGTGTAAGTATTTGGATGTGGTTTTAATAAATCTGGTGTGATTGCATCCAAAGACTTCACATCCATCCATTCGGCTAAACGCATTAAGTCCTCTGGTTTATGTGGATATTCGTACACCTTCTCATACATCACTTCCTGATCGCAATTACAAAATGCTGTCGACAAATGTATGAATGCCTCAAGATTTTTCATTTCCTTTGCGATGCACAAAGCACGTTTGGTGCCAGTCAAATTCATTTCAATCGCATCCTTTAAATTGCCTTCCAACTTCAGTGTGGCAGCCATATGGAAAACAATATTTGTATTGTCAACAACATGCTTGTAATTATCACCACTTAATCCAAGTGCTATAAAAAAAAATTTAATTATTATTGTTTTCATTAATGACAGTTTTACAATGACTCACAGTCAAATGTTACATCACCCTGATAAATTGTCACTTTATTAAGCACATCTGGTTTTTCTTCTTTAATGCGTTGAAAAATCTATTCAAATAAAATATGAAAATATATTTTATAATTACAAAATAATTATATATTCTTATTTTGGATTATATATGATGAAGCTTACCGGCAATTTGAACATTTCTTCTAATCTGATATCTGGAGTCTTTCCACGTTTGGGACGCACAATTATAATCACTTCCTTCAATTCAGAGCACGAATAGAGCAATTTCTCTAAAAGCACTTTTCCCATGAATCCAGAAGCACCAGTGATAAACACTGTTTTACCCTTATAGTACTCTTGTACTGGAGTTAAATCCGCCATTATAATTATTTGCTATAATTAAAATTAAAATAATAATGACATATTAATATTTATAAGCAATAATATGATTTTAATTTCTAATAACTCATTAATAATATAAACTCAGTAATAATATAATTTTTATGTCTATTATTTAGTCAATTTATTCAACGATACATTGAATGAAATTTTATTACTATTACAAAACCATATCATGTATATAATTTACATAGTAGTGATGTATTATTATTAAGTTACAATTGGAAGAGAAATGTACGATATGGCTTTAGCCGCCTGACAGGTAGTGATACTTTATTTGACTTAATTTGATTTGAATTTAACTTAGGTCGTGTGCGAGTTAGGCTAAGTTGCGTTCTAAATGAGGGAAATTCTAAGTTGTGCCGATAATGTAGTGATGTGTCGATACGTGTTGATAAATAGCCAAATGTGTGCAGTGTAAAAAATCCCAAAAAATCTCCCATTTGGTTTAGCATTAACTTAGCCTAACTCGCACACGTCCTTAATAATAATATTTAATTATAAAAACTGATTATTCTTTATAAGAAATTTAGGTATCAGTTAATCACAATGGGTTCAATTCTTGGGTCCTAAATGTTGTTGTTTTCAATGTAAATTAAAAATTTGAGAATGAGAGCAAAAGAAAAATTTCGATTAAACTTTAAACGCGGTAACTTTTAAATATTCAATGTCAATAAGTATAAAAAGTTTAAATATTTATTAAAAATTATAATTTAATGAATAGTTTGGATAATATATTACTTTTTATCTAGATTTTTATGTGCATATTTTTAATCAGTATGATGCAACAAAGCAATATAGTCACTGCTGTTGTCTACCTATATATCTATATGGCAGTTAGACTACTAGCGTATTAAATAGCGAAATTAATCGATTGAAACCTTAAAGAGGGACTCTTTATGAATATGAGTTCAATATTAGTGAATTTGTCGAAAACGAATCAATGAAATTGGATTCTATGTAAGGTACATAGAAAAATATTACTTTCAAATAAGTAAGAAATATTATGCGCCGAATGAAGATTTTCTAGAGATAGCAGGAAATACGACATGCCTGCAGAAAATCCATTAGAGCTGAAATTAAAATTGAAATGCCTTAATTCCAAGAAAGTGTTACTGCTCTTAAGAAGTTGTAGAATAACAAGTAGAAAATATATCTAGTAAGAATTCCATCACTATTAATTTATTAAAATAAAAAGGATCTGATTGATACAACTATGTGCATAACATGTGTTTAGATGTATAAAAGGAAGGACTGATTTCAGTTAATTTTACGAATATGATAAAAGTATATGTATTAACATTGTTTTACTTTCTCTATGAGTAAATCAGCTGTTATATTAAGGAAATTATTATTTTAGTTTACATATCCTCTTCGGACTACTAGGCATACTCTTTAAAATGAAACCATTAAAGGAATAACCGTTAAGAAAACATTGTAACAATGACCAGTAAGATGTTACAATGTGACAAGATAAGGTTCGATATCTTAAAGTATGAGATCTGTATTTAGTACAATCGATTGACATGTAAATAACAGATTTATTGCCAAATCAAATTCAGAATTCAAATCGTTCAATAATTCAAATCAAATTCAGAAATGAATTATCCGTCAGTTAAGTCCTACTGTTTAGTATTACAATTAAAGGTTTAATAATAGCGCTGGAAATCTCTAGGTCTTTATTTAGTTATTAAATTACTTTGCGGTTTTAATATTATAGATTGGCAAGTATTTTTATGCTAAATTACCCTATTAAGTGCTTGAGAAAATTATTTCCTTATCAAATTATAAGTACAGATCTTAAAATAAACATGTAAAATGGGTTATTATAACAACAACATCTATAATAATACTATATTAACCTAATAATTACTTCCAATTTAATGTTAACGATCATTAAAGTTAATATAAACAAACACTTAATTGATTATTGAAGAAGAAATTGGTTGCGATTAGCAATAATGTCATGTCTTTTAATAAATTTATTGGTATTTCACACGATATTCGAATTTTTGCATTACATTTTACTTGCAGTTTATTTCCATTATTTCTGCTTTTCATTGCAAAAGCGAATACAAAAATGTATTTCAATTAAAATTGCAGCGCTTGAAGTAAAAAGTTGCCGAAAAGATTAAATTCAGCTAAAATAACGTGTAGAGCGAAAAACTCGTTGTGTGGTTATGGGTCTATGAAATGAATTTCTTTGGAGTTATGTTTGAAAATTGTGCAACCCGCGAAATGTGCAAAGTTGGAAAGGAACGCAATGTGCAGTCGGAGCAATCATACTTGGCTAAAAGTTGCCATAGAAAAATGCTTTCAATTTCGAGCATTTGAAAACGAAATTGTAGATTACAACGCAATCTGTGCGATACATTAATTTCGCAAAAGAAAATTATTATGTAAAAAATCGATCCGACTATAAATCATATTTATTTTATATTTATTACTGGCAAAAGAATTTTGCAATACTTAAACACAGAATAGTAAGCTTAATAAACCACTTTTAAGCGTTGTTTAAGCATTTCGTAGTTTTGGTTTCCTAACAGAATCGCACATGAACAATTTCTTAATTGCATATAATAAACACTTTCTGAACTAAAATTACATTAATTTTATCATTTAATGTTACACATTTACACGTTTTAAGTTACTTATTTATTTAATTTTCTTAAGCAATACCTAGCCTAGTATTAATAATGTAAGTATAATTATTTTGGTGCAGTAGAAAATTACTTGTCGTTTCGAATCAATCATTAAATATTTGTAAATAAAAACATATATCATGTTTACTGTAGGTATATACATTTATTGGCAGTTTTCAATATGAATAACTTTTATTTTATAAATGTTGATTAACTCAACAGTAATTTGTTTCGTTACTTGAGAGCGTTTTTATATGTGTTCTACTTGAACAAGTAAAAAAGTTTATAAAAGTGTAGAGCAAGAAGTAATACTTCTAATCAATTAAAACTACAATCACATCAATTTATTTTTACAATAATACTAAAAAATTTAATATATGTGTTAGTATTATTCCCACAACCAGCCGGTGGGTTGAACAGAAAACAAAAACCATCAATTAATTTTGTATTAATTAACAACTGGTACAATTGATAATTAACGATTGATTACTGATTATAATAGGCACACTCGTAGCTACAACAGCTACAGTACGCTAAACATGTGATTATAAGTGGAACCTTGAGTCAAAGAGCACAAAAAAGTGTTTATTCTGATGGATCGGAATAATCAGACAAAAAATTATAGTTAAAACATATAAGAATCATTGTACGTATTAATGAAGGACAAAATTCCAGTATTTAGGAAGTATTGTATCTGAATATGGAGGTACAGCGCAAGATGTGATAAGTAGTGTAAACCAAGGCGTTGTAATTACTCTTTCCCTATTTGGTCAACCATCACTTCCGCTCAAATTGAAAGAATTGAAAGAACTTCTCCATATCAACTCTCTACAACAATCCCATGATCACTCGTGTTGACGAGTATCTTCTGTCACTCGCCCGTAGGTATCTCTCCCGGCTCCATGAGCTTCCCTTCGACGTCTCTACTCCTCTCACTCTTTCAAAAGACCTTGTTCTAGCTTTGCGCTATAGGCCCCCCCAATACATGACACCCTACTTCGATGAAGTGAACCATAACCTCTCCACTATCCCCTTATATAACCGCGGCTTTCGTGACCCTAGTCACAAAGTATATTGTTGATTCAATCCCCGCTAGTTAGCCGTAACCCCTTCCCCTTCTATATCGTCCTTTCTACGTAGTTCATGCCCTTGCTTTCTGATTTAGATGAGCCTAGTTCACTAGGTATTAAATCTAGTTTCTTATTCCTCTCTCCCATGATTACTGAAATGAAGTTTCCACATTGCTGTGGAAATCTTCTCCTTTCATTCCTAAGAGGTGGTTTTAGTGGGTTCAAGTCTCACACTGTGGCTTTCGATGCTTTCCACCTACTGCAAAAAAAATTGTAAAAGCCTTGGTGCTTTTACAAGGCTTCGTAAAGTGTGGAGCTCCAATACTTATAGTTTAAGCACAAAGATAAAAATCTTTAAAGCATGCGTTCTTTCAGTTCTCCTGTATGGTTGCGAAACCTGGTTTGTTACAGAAAACATACAAAGCAAGCTGAGAGTATTTGTTAACCGCTGTCTCCGCAGAATTTTACGTATCTTCTGGCCAAACAGAATATCAAATCACGATCTTTGGACCAGAACAAATGTTAGAGATGTCAATCTTGAAATTCGTAAAAGAAAATTTGGATGGATCGGGCATACACTTCGCAAAACTCCCACCGAAATTTGTCAACAGGCGTTGGTATACAACCCGCAAGGTAATAGAGGAAGAGGCCGTCCAAAAACAACATGGAGAAGGTCAACGTTTAATGAAATAAACACCATTTTGCAGCCCCTAAGAAGAAACATAAGCAACATTACCGACATAAAGGGCGTAGCGTTACGTCGCGAAAGGTATAAGCGGCTTATAGACAGCCTATGCCCAGTATAAGAGGCTGCTGGAAATTATAGACGTCGTGTTATTACAGTGTTATAAAACAAAATATTAATAGATCCTGCATCCACAGCCCAAGATATATGAGTAATATATATCTATGACAGTATATATGTGATTCATAATACTATATTCATCGTAGACCACATGTATATATACTGGCATAGAATATATTTCTAATAAATACTGAGTTATGAATGCATCCACAACCCAAGATCTATGAGTAATATATATCTATGACAGTATATTTGTGATCCATAATACTATATTCATCGTAGACCACATGTATATATACTGGCACAGAATATATTTCTAATAAATGCTGAGTTATAGATGCAACAAATTTTATTGTAGTAGGCTATATACTTCTGAAAAGTAGAAGTACTGTAAATTTTGACTCAATATGGAATAGCGTTGACTCATGAAGAAAATTCAGGAGAGCTAGCGGTGAAGTGGAGACTAATTAACAAAACATTGGTGATCTTTAATTGTTTTAGAAATGAAATATTAAGAAATGAAATCATTTACAAAATTTTGACTTCAGACAATGCTCAATAATTTCACATGCAAACGCTTGTTTCTTTTAATGGCAATTGGCAATGTATTGTGACTGATCTATTGAGACCACTTCATAATGGTAAATATGTGCTCGTAGTAATCGATTGCTAATCACTGAGTAAACTGCAAAATATATTTTAGTCTATATCTGTAATCCATAATCTATTTATTATTTCTTATCTAGATTTTTTTTTTGTTCATATCATCATTCTAGAAACTGCCTAGATACATAAACTTTTTATCGTCTCTCATTTAACTCCATTAATCTGGAACTTTTGTTATTATCAATTTTATAAAAAACATATCTATAATATTTTATCTATAATTCTTGTTATTATTACTATCTGAAAAATGAAATTCCCTAGATTCGCAATTGTTTTAGTGACACTAATACAAGACTATCAATTTTAAAACTTTGGATAAAGACTCAGTTTTCTTTAAATTTTGATTTTAATACTAAATTTGTGTTTGTACAATATATATTTCTATATGCATAATGGCTATCCATTTAATATACATATATGTGTTAAATATATATATATATGTAAATATTCAACTAATTACTTTAATTACAAATAGTACTGCATTAAATAATAATGCATTAAGTAATATTGAGACTAGAAAATAGAAACTATAAGTTGTTCTGATGATAACATGCTACTTAATTAAATTATATTATTTATTTTAAAATATTTAAATAAAAAAATATATTCGTTTAATTAAAATTCAATTATTATAAATGAAAAATATCATATTATTTTACAAAAATTAATATGTCAGTTTCGAGTTTTATAATCATATTTATAAATTTAATTAGATCTTAGTGAATATAGAGAGAGAGACAAGTGAAAACTTTGTAAAAAAATATGTGATAATCACATCACATAAAGTTAATTATAGCGTATATTGTTATAATGGAAACAAAGGTTATTAATACTCTTCCCCGCCTGTGATAGACAAGAGATATCAGTAGTTGAAAGCGTTGATATTTGTATTAAGACATTTCAATCGAACCTAATATTATCAGAATATAATATATGATCTTGAAAATTAAAACGTAACCTATGGAAGACATATTCCTAATATGTTTTATTGAAACTTAATAAATGGAATTAGAAGATTAATCACAAGAAAGTAGTTTGCTCAATAATTATGATAATGTAGCACAAAATTATAATTACTTGAATTGAAAATAGGAATATGAAAAATAATTAAGTAAAAATATCAATAGCGTATACAAATAATATGATATATTGTTTTTAATAGAAATATTGATTATTGACCATTGTAATGTAAATAAAATTTGTTTTAATAATAATTTTTTTTTTCGTTTTAATATAAATTTATTACGTTTATAAAAATGATTCAAAAAATTAATATTGGTATTATGAACTAAAAAATTAAAAACAATAGCATATTAATAATATAATTTTATTATAAGTTATAATAAAGTTATAATTGTATACATTGCATACATATATTGTATATACAGAGGCAGAGCTAGACCATCTCTGACTTTGGAGACATCAGAATTGCGGGGCCCTTTTATTATCCAGTTATAAAAGTAAATAAATTACATTCAGTAATACAAGAAAGCATGTATGAAACTATTATTACTAAACAAATTAAAATAAACACAAATAAAAATAAATTAATTTTCCTACTTTTAGCAACACTCAATTTTTTTTAAAATTATATCATAATTTGCACCAGTTGCTGTACTCGGTTCAGTTTATAGAATTGCCAATAGTCTCTCTTGGATCATTATACTTCTCAAGTGGGTCTTAATCATTGTGGTTACTATATAAACATTCGGATATAGTTCAGATATGATTAATGCCATATATGAACCCAAATTGTTTAAAATATTCATCAAGTGCGCGAGACCGTCGGCGGTCGCCGACATCGCTGACGCCTAGCGCCGCCACTGTATATATGTTTATATATATACATATATATATATATATATGTATATAAGTTACAAATAAAAGTTTTTAAATTTTAATTTCTTTGATTTATAAGCGAAATTCAGTTGTAAATATATATATACGTATTTTTTACTTTTGATATTTATTTAATTATATGTTATATTATAATTATGTTTATTATGTAATATGTTTATTATAAAACTATTATTTTTAAAGTTTTTAATATTTAAAAATGTTATATTTTCTATTTGCTTTTCATCTTCTTTCATTTGTCTCGTTTTTTTTGCAATATAAAATTATAATCTCTGTTTTTTATATTTTGCACTTTGACCTAATTTTATAATCATTTGCGTTTCAAAGTCTTCATTTAAACAAGTTAAAGTTTATTGAAGTGAACATCACATATTGTCTATATGTATATGTAAGTTTAGTAATACAAAATTTTATTAAAAAATATTTAAAAATGAAATGAAAACATATATATATATATACATATATATGTATAATAGAAGTAAATGAATACGCCGTTTAACACAGTTTATTTTCAATGCCAAACAACATTCGGAGCACTTAGCAGAAGAGGCTAGAGCCATGCTCTACTTTAAATAAAATTATACAAAAAAGGTTACAAAAAAAATATATTTAGATATAGCAACAAAATTTATTTAAAGTAATTTTATTGTTTATTTTATTTACAATCAATTAGATTCGTGTTTATTCCAGTACAAAATTCTTAAAATACTTATTATTACAGCAGTCGCAACGATAGACTTAAGTAACAAACTTGTTACACAAATAATACAATGATTCCTTTACTTTAAATAAATTATAAGCAGATTATAAGTTTTTTTAATTACTTCATTTTTAATTTATACTTCACGAAAATTAATTATTAAAAAGCAATTTTCACATTTACAAAATTTTTAAACATAGTGTTTTAATTTTAATATTAAAATGAGCAAAATATTCGATCAAAAACCTGAATATCTGAAATTGAGTTATTTAATAAATGGAATAGGAAATTATAATTATTCAAAATTAATTAATTTTTGAAAACCCTCATCACTTTTAAAACTCTGAAAATTTCTTTTCCAAGTTTCTAAATTATTTTTTTAATAAAATTTCATTTATTATGTATCGTCTCCCATAAGTAATAAGCCTATTATAAAACGCCGGCAGCCTTTTTTAACAAAAGCAGTATAAATAGATCATTTTAGAGGCTAATTCCAAACAAAAACAAAAGCGGTGCATAAAAGATGGGGAATGGGCATCTGGAATGATTTTTATCAATTAAAATGGTATGACTTTGTATTCACCACCCACATTTTTGTTCTTTAATAAGTTCATCGAAGACGATTTTGATTTTTGACAGTATGCGAAACAAAATTTTTTGTATTGAATATGAAAAAAAAAATTATTATTACAATGGCTTTGCAATCACAACCGAAGACGGTAAACTGATTAAAAATTGACTGCAATTCACTTAAATTACGACAATCGAAGAAGCCATTAAACTAATATCTAGCAGAAAAATAATAATCACTTGTTCCAACAACCTCTCATCTCTAAATGCCATAAAAAACATACGGCAGATGAACCCTTAATACTCCGAGTAAAAGAAATATTACTAAGTAGCAAAAATGTAAAGCTATTATATACCCATATAGTTATAGATATAAAAGATAACGAATTTCTTAACAAATTTAGCAAAGCTATGGAAAAATCTCCCACATTTTGTATCAACAAACACACAAAAAAGGATATAAGAAAAGTAACTCTACACAAGAACTTGTAACTTCGACGCACTACTTTAACTACTATAAATTGATTAACCAACACAAAAACAAACCTAATCTACCACCAATCTTATCACGTTCTCAGCAGCGCATCATAAAAAGATTAAGACTAACAAGATTAAGGCATTCCAACCTAACTTACATCCACTTGCTCAATAGGGATGTACAGCCAACATGTCCCAAATGTGGATATATTCTAACCATGAGCCATCTCATAAACTGCTACAACAACCCAACCTACGATACCAGTCTTTTCTACGCAATCAAGAATAGCGACTACAATATAATAAAGCTACACCTACACAAAGACATATTAAAACCAATTTAGATATAATTCTTAACATAAATAAGAAGGACTTAGAAGCCAAATTCCTTATTCTTAGTAAATTTAAAAATTAATATAGACGATAGAATAAAGAGGATGACATAGTTTAGTTTAAGTAATATTAATTTTTATTTGATCGTGATCTTGATGACTTGACTCTCAAAGAGAGTCAAAATATATAATATAATAAAAAATACTAAATGTTGAATTATTTAACAAAAAGCGACCTATAACCAGATTAAAAAATATATAAAAACCATTTTAAAAATTAATTTTAACGTTAACTCACAAATAAATAATTAAAGTAATTAATTGATGTTATCTAATTAACTAATGTTAATATTAAAGACAAATAAAAAAGGTGAAAAGTATAAACTTTAAGTTAAACCTTATTATTTTTTAAAATATAAAAAATTTTTAATTATTTTTATATATGAAATCACTCTGATCACTCTTGTTCAAACTTCCATATAGCACTTGAAATTTTCCTAAAATTTATTTTTAGCACTCCTGGAAGATGCCAAAGGTATATCCATGCGGGAACGCTATATGAGCGTTCGTGCAAATTTATTGGATAGCAACCCTCCCTACAGACTCCTAAGAAGATTTTTGTACCTGAATATTAGTGAATCACACTACTGAAAGAATCTTTTAGTAAATGTTTTGGTTAGGCGGGTGTTATTGAGAACTACTACAATATAGCTTAAAATATCTCAATTTTTTTTTGTTATATTTTAATCAGAGTATAAGAAATTAAAATTTTTATACTAAATAAAGTCGTACAAGGTTATATCTTATAATTATTTTTTCATTACAAAATTTTAAAGCAATATTTATATATGTATATTTTTAAAAAATGGACACTTCAAGCCACTCCCATACTTTCTGCAAGTAAAAACCCATTAAGATTATTATTTCTGCAAATGTTTATATTCTGCGCACTTTTTGCATCTTTAAAACTCTACGCATAGTACAAATATTTAAGAGGAGCACACATTGCAGGCGAAAATTTGCTTAAAGATTGTTTTAAATGAAAGCAAACAAATTTTGTTTTGAGTCAGATTTTTCACACTTTAGCACAATATTTGCGGTGCTCATAAATACTTACAACATCTTTAGTAATTATTTAAGTTTAACATCTAACAGAGTTGCAACATACTGCAAAGGCCATAATTAAAAAGTGCATGAACATAACTCCGAGGCACTCAAAATAAGCGCAACATATGTGTAACATAGTTGATAGATTTCCGGTGAAATACTGCTTATTAACTGATTTATTATTATTATTATTATTAATATTAATTAGTATTACTTACAATAAACATAATGAATATAAAGTTATCGGATAAAAACTGAACAACGGAGTGCAACGAAATCAGGCTCAAACTTCAAATGATTAATTTTAATTAATTATTAAGAAATAATTTAATTGTTAAACAATACATAAAAAATATTTATAATTAATAGAAAATATTAGTATCTCACTAATATTAAATATAATTTGCTCTTACGCTTTGGTAGACTTTAAAGTGTGTATTAAGAGTTTGGTTCAAAATAGTTTGACCCAAATAAGAGGTAATTGAACTCATTTCTTAAAAAGCGAAGCATTAAAATCTCATTTAAGCTTATTTATATATTTTTTTGGATTTTCCAAAAATCATTAGAAACGTAAGTATAAAAACAAATTATGGTATATTTGTGTAATATAAATTTGTAATTCCAAGAACTTCAAGAATTTATTGAAAAATATATAAATCATTTTCGGTTCATAGATACTTATCAAATTTAAGATAAAATTAAAGATAAAGATATAAAAATGTTATTTTTATTACAAAATATGGATAAGAAGTGTAAAAAATTAAGTTTAATAAATAAACAAATTATACAAATTTAAATAAAAAAATTTAGTTTAATAATCAATAAATAGTTTTACTTCTAATGAAGTTCGAACATTCACCCACCAACCATTAAAAGTCGTTTCAAAATATATGCAAGTTCTTGATCTTAATCAAGGCTATACAAAAGTTACTTAATGGAATTCAGATATGCGCATTTAAATGAAAATTATTTTAGTCATAGTAACATTTTTTATAGTAACATGTTAATATACAAGAATTTATATTATTAAATATATATGTATTAACGTACTTATAGTGATAACTTAATAAAAAATATGCACCACGTTTCAATGTTTAAATGTTTCACTTCAGGAAACGAAATCATAAGAGTTCAAAAAGATAGTGCCAAGATAAAGACATTCTTAACTACGATAACAAAAACGTACAATATTTTATAGAAACTGAATTGCGAAAATTAAAGAATCTGTAATCCTAACAAATAAAAAGTATAAATTTCAAATTAAAAGCTTTATATACACCGCTAGTCATTTCTTGAATCAGCCAATAAAAGAAAGAATAATGATTTGTCTCAATATCAAGTTTTTATAATGATATAATTATAACTGAATTAATAAAATTATAAGGACCTTATTAAGAATAGAGTATAATAGAGGTTTTTAGATAGTCCAACTGTATTAAATCTCTAGTAGATCAAATATAAAATTTTCAGTTTTTCAAATAAACACCAAAATGTTTTAATTTGATAATGTTTTAATATCATATCATATATGGATAAGAGCTCCCAGCTACTGGCTTAAAACAAAATCAAATATGTAGTCACAATATGTTAAATACTACATAGAAGTTTCATCGGTTTCAAACTAAACCCATTTTCTTGATATGGTAATAAATATTTTTGGGCACCTTCTGGAAGGCCCAACGGCCTTAGCCTTGTTCTACTAAAGATAAATTATATTTTCGTCAAATATATGGTATCAGTTCTTACACTAAGAATTACCCAGAAAGTCGTCCCATTTACATAGTAGTTTTAACTAAACTAATTTTAAAATAAGTTTCCGGTCTGGAGCTATATGTATACCTGAACTGGTATAAATGGAGTAGCTATAAACTATGGTAGCACTCGTAGATTTACAGCATTTATTTATCATTTACAGCTAAATGAATAGTTTAACAGAATTTAAAAAGTTATATATTGCCACCATTTTTATGGTAACGAGAACGGAATATATTACTATTCGTTTTCGGATTTTCAGTTACTATAATGTGCCATAGCACTCCACCAGGAGTTAAGAATTCTTTAGACAAGTTAATTTAAGGAAGTGTGGAACTGTTTATAAATAGAACAACAATTTTTTTCTGAAGTTGAAAATCATTAATATATTACTATATTTTGACATTTTAACTGAAGTCTTGTTTTGTATTATTATGCTATATCGAAATTATTTTATTATCCTTAATTATTATCCTTTTACATAAATTTTTCACAATATGATCTTCACTTGGGTACCCTAGATTGTAAAGTCTATATATCTCAATATGGTACTGCACATATATGTTATTGGCAAACATCACTCAATGATTATACCACTCTTGTGTTATTTATAGTAGTATAGTTTCAATTGAATATTAAGCATTTCAAACTTTTAATCAATTTTTAATATTATTATTATTTATATAATAATTATATATATATTATTTACTATCAAAAGGAAACATTATAATTATTTTTTTTTAAAAAAACGTACCAGTAACAATTTTTATCTTCGGTTTGTTTATCTTAATTTGGATAATAATAATAATTAAATTGAACAGTACTTTGCATTAAATTTTCTAATACTTAGACTATTTTTAATTTGATTTTTTTATAATATAATTTTTTACTATTTTTTTGCAGATTGATAAGATCATAAAAAATTTTTTATTAAAAATGTTATAAAGCATGCATTTAATGCAAGATTTTTTAAACAAAGTAATTTTTTTTTATATACATTTAAGCAAAAATAGCTAGTAGTTAGTATTGTGTTTCAAATAATACACATAATTTCCAATAACAAGTGGATTTTATAGCAGACATTTTTGCAAATTTAAGGAGCGGTTGTAGCTTTATTCCTGACATGGTGCCCCCAATCATATTTTAATTTTTAAAGCATGTTTTTAGATCAGTCCTTAATGGGATTTAAACACAGACACTGTGGGGCGTAGTTTCAATAAAAAGTTAATTAGTTATATAAAAATTATTTAATAATTTTTGTTTTATTTTAGAAATTAAATGTACAAAAATTTTATTTTAATACTGTAGTCTCGTACAATTCGTTAAGCTATTCGAGCTATTTAATTAAGCTAGTTCATTTTAAATATATTACTCTGGTTTATTATTTTGGTGTTTAAAGGTTTCTAGTTTGCTGCAGTTCATAGATCAGAACCTGATAAGTTCAATCTTTAATGTTTACCGAAAGATTTCAAAAGTGATGCTAGGCAAATCGTAAAGCCAAAGTGAGAAGATAAAAAAAGTGAACTAAACAACGCAGAGAATCTGAAGAAAAATCAATTTAAAATTTCTTAGTTTATACCGTAAACATTAACTAATTTTATTATAATATTATTATGATTATAATATTTTTATTTTAATTTTATTTTAATTGAAAAGATATTTATTCTGTTCCAACATAAAGCGTATCTTACTTAAAATAAAATCAGACTGTTACATTTATTGGCAGTATTAGGAAATTATTTATCATTAATTAACAATTTTTAGTCATTCAAAAATTCGATTAATTAAGATTAGTAATTAAGTTATGCTGGCAAACCATAAAGGACATGCGTAGACCATTAAGGTGCACTGCGATACCAGATCAGAGTCTTATTTTTAATGAGTGTGTGCATCACTCAGGATGCGTGTTTTACTAACGTTTTATTAATTAAAATAATATAAGAAGATTTTTTGTTGTTGTAGTTTACTACTTTTCATAACCTCTCTACCAAATATGCTAGTTTCTATTAAATATAATAGTCACTTCCGTCATAAGTGACATTAAAATACAATTTATATCAAAAATGAGGTTTCCCTATAGGAAAGATTTTCGCTAATTTGATTTTCAAATATAGTTAACTTATATTTTTAATAATATCACAATTTAGATGTAACTATAAATATTTAATAATATATAATTATAATTATATATACAAACCAAATGTTTCAAAAACTATATGATAAACACATTTCTAGCCTATTGGCATTCTGAACTATTAATAAAAGCTTCGAATTATAAAATAATATTTTAGATTTTTCATGAAATTCATATCATGTACAAAATATTACAAAACAAATAAATGCGAGAGCATTTATAAAAATTCAAAACCCGCTATGAAAAAGCAAAACATCACATTTCCCATGATGAAATTGTGGACTGGTTTTAAATAGGCACGACCAAACACTTGTCCAAAGGCAATTAATAATAATTTTTAACTTGTAAGTCAACGATATGAATTTTAAACTGAATTTAATATAACTTCCTTGCTTAAAAAAAATCATTGTAGGATCTTGTAGAAAAGATACAAAAAGGAAAATATTATGTTTAAAAAATCTGTAGGAAGAACCTAGAAATTGTGCCGTTTCTCAAGTATATCAGTTCGCTTAATCTGAAAATAATAATAAAAAAAAACTATTCAAAAGTTTTTGAGATATTGCCGAATAACGGCAATAATATTTAACTTTCGATCAAGTCAGGGCAGGAAGTTGTAAACCCATTTCTGTTTAACCTGTTTCCAGTCCTAAAAGAAAAGAAATAGTAATACTAGCATTTTTTTCATACACTTCAGCAAACTGCAACAAACACCTTTGAAATCTAAGACAGGTATTCATGATTTTGAGCGCATGTTAATAAGACTATGTATATTTACTGTATTTTTTAAAATTTTTTTTCTATAATCCATTGCATAATAAAAACTTTAAAGGCGCAGGTTTTAGTGAAAGCCGTCAAAATGACGCCTTTTAATATTCATTTCATATACTTCCGACAGTTATAATTCAAATATTGCCTATTCTGTTTGGTGTGAATATGTCTTTATATGAAAGAAAATGACTATACCAATATTTCCTTTACACGTATGTAAAGACTTCATTCAATTATTTAGAGGTCCTTATCGTTAAGAGCTTGCCCTCTGATTTTTAACGATTTTATTTTTAAATAAACTTCCCTTTAGCTGCATGAAAATAACGAAAGAAATTAAATAAAGACAAATATTCTTAATAATAGAAAAGTGTATTTAATGATAAATATTTTCAAAGTAAATCTATATCTTACTTAAACTCATACAATTATGAGGAAGGTTTATCTAAAATACCCAAAACGTAGCGAATTTGTCGCAATTTACTAAAAAAATCTAGGAATCAAATTGAGATGCTTCAGAAAAATATCAGTCTTATGGTAGGTTTGTTGATGGATCACAGCAGTTTAGGAACCCATGACAGAAGATTTCAACTCCCACTTCATCAATCCTGTCACTGTTGTCACATCGTCCATATTTCATCGTCCTTATTTAATTGAATAAGGACGATGAAAGTGCCCCACATCTGCTTTGCTACTGTTCAGCGTATGTGCTACAGTGATTGAGCATGCTAGCGGCTTACTGTTTTAAGGATTTGGGCCAGCTCCAGGACTTCCTAAACTAAACTTACTAAAGAGCATTTTAGATTTTGCTACAGGTTCAAGGTGATCCTTAAATCTTTGAGTTTTTATAACATAACACAATGGACTAACGGCCTAAGTGGTTCTCCAGTATCGCTTCATTTACTCACATTCACAAAATTTACACCAAAAAAATTCACTATTCACCTTTCTTATAACCACTGTTTTAATTTGACAATTAAAAATATAATATAATTAATTAATTCAATTACAGCTGGTTTATGATTTGAATTTAACAAAACTACAGAAAAATGTGTGAACGAACATAAAAGAGAAGTACGGCTTTGGGTCAGTTGGCTAATGAACGCTGACTTTGAGCTTCAAATTTGGCAGGGCACGAGTTCGATTCCTGGTACTTGCGGTCTCAAAAAATTATTTACGAATTATTAAATACAAGAAATATTTCCAAGACCACTGATGATGGGTAATTGGCAATATTCGAAGTAGCTGTATAGTCAGCCAAAAATTCATAAATAAAAATAATGCAAAAAAAAAAAATTGTTGTTGTTGTAGTTCTCTTTTATATAGTATTTTTCGAAAAACCTCTTTATAGTTACTGTTTGTAAGTTTTTATATGGTAGCCTCAGTATAAAATCAAATTCAATTTCTTTATCGCTTGATCCATTTTTTTATTCGAAAATATATTTCTTGTTATGGAATAAAAAAATTTTAATCATAAAGACTGTTTGTCTGTTTTTCAATAAAACCAAAGCCAATTTTTTTTTACCCGCCGGATCTCTTTTTCTATTCGAAACTAAATTTCTTGTATTGGAATATAAGAACTTTAATTATAAAAACGGTTTGTAAATTTTTAATAGCCACAGTATGAAGGGAAATGAATTATCGACAAACCCAAAACCAACTGACTTGTTTTGCGATTGTAAAATTTCAGGGTTATGTTACTTCTCGAACATATATCTTAGTAAATTATCTACGTGTATACACAGTCAAATATTTATCTAAAATTGTTAAGTACAAACTTATGCTTAAAGCAAACTTTGTAAATTAATTAACATAAACAATCAATCACCAAAAAGTGTTTATAAGTTATTGGACTGTCAAAAAGTAACTAATTTTGAATTTTAGTGTAAAAATATGTAAATGATTAAATATTTTGAAAAATAAAATCCGTTGCAACAAATTAAAAAAATTGCACAATCGCTTTCAGAGAAGATATGAAGCATCATAACCTTTAAGATGAGTAGAAAAAATGGTGAAACGCTTGAATAAGTTAAAATAACTGGAATTTTATATGGTGCGAATATATAATTTTTTAAGATCGTGCATTGATTGACTTTTACGAATTTTAAAAAAAATATTTTACCCCCTACAGTAAATCCACTGAAAAACGACCTTAAATGAGTTTTAAATATTTTATAATCAAATGATAAAACAATAAAAAATTTCTTCAACAGCGTTTCAAGCAAGGTAAAAAATTAGACACGATTAAAACGCAACTTTGAAGTCAAAATGCATCAAATGGTCGGATTACAAAATATAGTGAAATCGCTCGAGCGGAGAGTTCATGACCTGCTCTTGACTTAAATGAAAACAACTCAGTAATTGGTTACTTCAATTACTTGCGTAACATATTAGGCAGATTCATAGTGCGTTGGCACACAGACTTAATTACGGGAATGGATCCCAACTTCCCTAGCCATTTAGATAAGAATAAATACAATTTAATTGCCCGGTTTTATTGTAATTTAACAGATCTACAAATCTTTAAATAATCGTTTTGGCACACTGAAACTTAAGAAGGAAGTATATATTATTTAAACTGTTTATTATTGTTATAAGTATTGTGTTTGTTTTTGTTTTTCTTTTTTTGCAAAAACATCTAAAAAGATATAATTTTAATTAAACAAAAATAAAAAAAATTAAGTTAAAAGCAAAGGTCATATATATTTTTACTAAAATCACAACTAAGGGAGTCAATTATCATTAAATTCCTATTCTAAAGTATAACTTAGACTTAATAACGCACTGGAAAAAATAATTAGAGCTTCATGTTAAGAAATCGTACAGAGAGATCTTATAGAAGAATTGTATAGTTTAAGTGTTCACTGCAGTAACTGGTTTGTTTACATTAAATATTCTCGTTTACAAATAAATTTGTTTATTAATGAGCAAATGAATTGTAAAATATTATTGAATATTGAACTATAAAACAATCTATTATTAAAAAATATACCGACCTTAGAAAAAAGTCAACAAAATTTCTAAACGTGGGCGATAATAAATAAAAAAAATTTTTAATTATAATTTTGTTTAAATTTTTTATATTCTATTTACATAAATTTTAACAAATTATAAATATCTAATAAAAAAAACTAGTGAAAATCCACACATATCTTCAGTAATAAACAATTTTATAATTAAGTGAAATCTTCAAATTCGTAACCACAAGATTAAAGCATTAAATTAAAATCACTGTGATATAGAAAAAATAAATTATTAAATGTGATTCTCTGAATAACCCTGAGGGAGTTTATTTATTCGATTTTGCACCGTCCATTTACCTTCTATGCCAATCAAACTTCTTTTTTAAGCGAGAATAAATCACTTTAATTTTACCATATTTATGTTTAGAGGTGCCCTACGTTATTTTGATCAAATAAAAAATACTGCTATTTGAGATATTAGAGTTGATCAAAAACTTTCATTTTAGTTTAAAAAAAACTTTATTTATGATCTTCAAAAATCAAGCGTCAAAAATGTTACATATTCCTTAATTAAATAAAGATATTAGTGCTTAAAGGCAACCTGAGCGAAATACAAAATAACTCAGGCCATCTTCAGTAGAGATTTCTTGTTAACTTTTTTTGTGTTAAGCCAATTTACATCCATTTTATTTCCTAAAGCCTAGTGAGTAATCAAGGGATCAATCTCCAACAATCTCTATATTAACTTTTCTACAATGTCAAAATTTAAGGAACATATTTTTATATAGAGTTTTATGTCAATTTTTCGTGCGAAATTGGTGTAAATACTAGGCTTAAGAAACTAAGCAATAAATATGTTTTATATGCTTTAAATCTATTCAAGATTTACTATCACCTATTTTAACCTATGTGATCGTCAATAATATACTTACTTACTTACTTATTACTTACTGCTTACTTCGATAAAAATATTATATTTGGTAAAAATATCCTTATCATTTAGAAATAATGATTATTTGTATTACATCGAAAGAATGATCATTTGAAAAGAATGATCTTTTGGAAAGAATGATCATTGGGAAATAATTATTTATTAGCTTATAAATATACTTCGGGTGATAACTAACATCATTTACTATAAGTAACCTCTTAATATCCTTTAATTTTCTTAATCCTCTTATTATTGTAAAGATTTGAATTAAGGGTATAAATGAAATGCATACATTTCTAATCTAACATTTTCATATACTATATGCTAATGTAAATATATAGTATATGTTCTAATCTAATATTATCATATACTATTACTTTGGTTGAATTTTTAAATTAGTAGTAAATTTGAAAACTACAAGTGAAATACTACGAGTATGTAAATTATAACCTCACTAGATTTACGTACCAAAACAACTATTCCCGAAAGTATGCAACAAAGTTTCAAATACCCTCTTAATTTCGATAAGGAGTAGTGGTAATGTACTTCAATGACGTATAATTATCCATTTGAAATATTGATTTGATATTGATTTAGATTTCTGAACAGAAATTGATTGAAAAAATAAATTCATAATTTAAACTCAAAATCTTTTTCTGTTATTTAATTAAATAAGAGGTTTTTCGAATAGAGGTTTTTTACAACAACAACAATTCGTTTTATATTATTTTAATTCATTAAATTTTCGGCTGACAATACAACTGTTTTGAGTATTGCCAAATACCCATTATCAGTGGTCTTGGAAATAATTCTTGTAATTTAGTAATCGTTAAAAATTTTTTTTTTTGTTTTTGAGACTGCAAGTACCACGTAATGAACTCGAGTCCTGCCAAATTTAAAACTTAGAGTTATAGTTATAGTAATCAAGATTTTGAAACTTTTAAATAAAATTTTTTATACAGATATTCATTAAAGTGTTTATAAAAATTAATAATGAAAGTGTTCCCCAGTTACTCTTATGAAAAGCTAAAGAAGTAAGCTTGTGTTTATCCATGAATCTTTTAAGTGGCTCAAAAATTTAATCTGAAATCGATCTGCGTTTCAAGACAATATTAACATTAATTATATAATTTTTTAATTATATTCAGAAAAACAATATTATTTAATTTCTATTTAATTAATGCAAAACAAGTTAGTCGTTCTACTGTTTAAGCTAATTTCAACAACACAACTTGTTTTTTATTATTTCATAGCAACAACTTTTTTTAATTCGGACTATTGACACACTTAAATAGTTTTATAAGATTTTTAATTAATTTATGCAATAGCATATTTTGTGTAGCGTGCGCTTATTTTTAACACTTAAAACCATGTCACAAATGTATGGGAATAAAAAAACATTATTTCAAAACTTGAAATAAAATTTCGGTAAAGCACCGGACCAAACTAGGATCATAAACTAGTTATGCCGATCGATACAAAGCATCCAAAGCCAAATAATTTATTTATTTTTTAAAGAAAAAACACTCACTTTTTAATGTTGTTAGTAAAAGAGCTCGCAGTTGCACGAATTTCGACCGAAAATTTCTTTAACTTTAAATCAGAAGCACTGAAAGCTTGGGCTTTGCAGACAAACTACTCTACACGACGTTTAACTATAAACTGAACGATCTGCCAGTGTTTACCAGCCCATTTGAATGCAAACGAAATGCTGCACGCAAACGAAGACCACTGCAAAAACACGAAGTGCTCCGAAGCCAGCAATACGACCCGCGAAATTGTGTGCTACAAAAATTTCTCAAACCTGCTTCTAAATAAGCTGCTGTTGTTGTTGTAAAGTATTTGTTTACATTAGTGTTGTTGCCATAAACCTAATAGCATCATAGATCAATTGATCGATTGTTCCGCCACGTTTGTATCGCCATCTGCACAAGCAGACATTCAGACCTTTTCGCAAGCCTTCACTTACAGACATTCCGCTTTGTATTGAACGTCGTAGTTCGTTGAGTCGCACTCACCCGTAAAGATTAGCGCCTGCCTTTTAAAACCGAGGCAAGGAAATTGGCTTACTTGGTTGCTGTAATCTATCTGTTTGTTTTAAATCTAATCAATGGAATTGTTTTACCTAAACGTGATTATTTAGTGTTGCAATGGCAAAGTCAGGTGTGCGTGTTGTTAACACCTGACTTGTTTTTGAAGAAACAAAAGTCCTGCTATTGAAAAAAATAAGCTCTTAGCCCCGAAAACCAAAACAGAAATTATTTTCAATTTTATAATTAAAATATTAAATTTAAATTATTATATATATTTTTAGGTTTCAGTTCAATTAAATTGAAATTATTAAACATAATTGAAGGCCTAACCTTAAAGCAGTTTTGAATACAATGACTAGGCGTCAGCGCAATAGTTTTGCTCTTTTTTATATTGGTGTGAGTCCCGTACTCTTAAAAAAATTTCTTAATATTTTAGTTTCAAATCTGTTTGCTATACACCAGCTCAACAAATTGTTTTCTGCAAAGAATAGAAAATGAATACTTTAATTTATATAGCTGTACCTTATGCGTTAGTTCTAATTAAAAACATAGCAATTGCAGTGGTTGTTTATGAATAAACAGCAAAAATTGATGAAACTCTATATTCGAATAAAGTAAATGACAGCAACTCTTCAAAGTTGACAACATTTAATTCCTAGCACTTGCAAGTCAAGCATTAAATACGGGCAATTAAACTAAACTAGATCCTTTTCCAAGCTTTTCAGACTATTTGGAAGTACTCAAATGAGCTGTATGGTCAAGTCATGTATTTGCTTGATTGAATAATTTATTTTGGATTTGAACATTTCCTCACTATTACTACTCTCTTGTATTGGAAATAAATTTTTTATCATAGAACATAAAATTCTTAATCAAATTATTTAATTATTAATTCTTTTTACAAAAAGAATAATGAAGGATGAAGGCTTGGTTAATCTTACTTGAAATTGTCTCATTTTAGGATAAAAGAAATATCGTCAACTTAGTTAAAGATACCTAAACAATCATTTGTGCTTTCTATAAGCTGATTTCTTATACAAACTATTGCAAAATTTATTGCATATAAATTTTTAATAAGTAATAAATAGTTTCAGAATTGAATTAAGTTCTTAATTTAAATAGAAAAGCCATAAATATAATGAAGCCTTAAATAATAAATATACATGTACATAAATAAGTAAAAGCACTACTCTATGGGTGTGTCGCGTATAGCAAGGTTTCCAACTCTACTATCTAGAAACTACAAGTTGCTCAAAGTCAGGCTCTCCGAAGACTCTTTAAAGTGCCTTGGTATATCCGCACAAATGACACGCTAAAGGACTAAGAGAATAGACTTGATCAAAAAATACATGAGGGACAGAGCCCTGAAGCTATTCGTGAAAACCGACAGGCTGCCCTACTTAGTACTATCTAATCTCGGAATAATCTCTAACCACGTAGATCTTAGATCAGTTATCGAATAATCACGAAGCTTTTGAGGAATACATAAATAAGTCAATGAGAAGTGTTGGACCGTGCAGAATTCTCCCAGCTATCAAAGACTAAAAATGCCCAGATGCATTAACTCGGAAAAGATTCAACATGATGATGGTGAAATCAATAATATATTATAATATATTACAAATGTTATAATATATTATATTTAAAATAATTTTATATCAACATATATAATGAAACATCAATTTTCTAGAACCAATAACGATTTTACGGTTTCGACTCGTGAGAAAACATATTTGTTTTGGGTATAGACTTTTAAAGGCACTGTTAACCAATGGGGGTGGATATCAACTATACATAAATTTAAAAATATAGGGTATAGAATTTTATAGGCACTGTTAACCAATGGGGGTGGATATCAACTTTGAACATAAATTTAAAAAAAATGATCGTCATGCCGATATTGGGCAAATATTTCTATTAAATGTTTATCAAAGGAATGTAATATATGGCAGAACTGTTCGAACAACACTCCTGAAACATAATTTATATTATTTATATTATGTATGTATTGAAAACGATTCTGTATTTATTTGAAGAATAATCTATTTTTTGTTTTCAAAAAAATTCTGTTATAATAAATAATTCCATTTGAAGACTAGAAAAAAATAAAAGTTATCTATTTAGAAAAAACAACAATCTTACGAGTATTAAGAGTATTCGTTACTGGCTGAGAAGCTTCATTCTGCAGTATTAAAGTATAAAGTCTAATAGGTTCTCGCATAGTTCAGAAAACAGCTGAAAGTTATTATTATATGAAAGTTATATGAAAGTCAAGCAGATCATGACTGCCATTTCAAGTTTAATGAACTAAACCAGATTAATACTGATGATAAGTATGTATAATGTGAATTTAAATAGTTATCTAATATTTTTGTTAATTTAAGCAGATATTATTGCTTTACAACCAACTTTCCCAAATATCTACTCGAGTTCATTATACTAAATGAAGTTCAGGGAATTACAAAAAAGACAAATTATTAAAATATTGCACTTATTAATTAAATTATTTTTTGTTTAAGTATTATACAATATTTTAAATATCTTGCATAATAGTATATATGTTAATATATTTAAATGATAGTGTTTAAGTTG